>NC_031984.2:511993-570868 GCF_001858045.2 Oreochromis niloticus
TTAAGTGTACAGCACTTTGTTTTCAGCTGGGAGTTGTCTGAACGTGCTATATAAATAAATTGCTTGCTAGATGCTATGACCTACAGTAGCATGCTGTAGTGGGTACTTGGCCCTCAGTGCTGATATAAACAATACAAACCTGTGGTGACATAACAGTTCGTAGCGAGTACGATGGCACCATGTTTCGAGTACACGTCTCACTTCCTCTTTTTCTGTCTGTTTAATGGGATCATTGGGTCAGGGCGTTAATCTGATTTAGCTGGACGACTTAAAGATGTCTCTGACACACACAGACACATTGTTTGCAGTGTGGCTGAGTCTGTGTACACCAGCAGGGTGGATTTTACATGACAGCTTCCAGCTGTGACTGTAAAGCAGATGTCCATCTTTAACTACAGTAACACTGTAGGAATGACAGACAATCACAGACAGAGTGGACGGTGATCGGACAAAGTCAGTGACTGTCTGAAGGACCACATGCAGCGTTTCCTCCCTGCAGTCGTTCCTGCAGCAGGCTTCCTGGGCGTCCGCCTTCAGTTTTAGATTTAATAACTGAGAAGCTGCTCAGTTTCACGCCTGCTGCAGCGGTCAGTCTAAAGCTCCACAGACGGAAGATTCAAACCTTTCTCAGGTCTCAGCTGAATTTTGGCTGTTTTTGTGACGTCACAGCCTCGTTCACGTATTTGCTGCATGCTCACACGCTCTGCAGCGCTGGCATCCAGCACACGGCTCACCAGCAGAGCGAACAGCTGGAGACTGATATGAGCAAATGTAACTGATGCAAAGACAAAGAGTGATGATGGTGGCTTTGACCTGGAATTAAACACCAGTGTGTGTCTCTGTGTGTGTGTATGTGTGTTCATGTTTACAGTTGTTTCTCAGTTTTTTTTTCCTTTCATACAAATGTGTGTCTTCAGGCAAATCATTGATAAACTAAAGCAGGTTTTATACTTTCTGTAACACGTTGGGTCCCTGTGAGGTCAATTCGTCATTGGACAGTGAGGGTGAGGGTCTGAACGGACGTCCACTGATATTGACATTACACTGAACCTCCCACACACTCTCCCAGGAGCTGATCTGCACAGATAATATCTGTAAGGTGAAAGAAACTGACTTAAACGTCAGCATTAGTCCATCAGGTGGTTTGAAGAATCTGCATAGTTCTGTCATTCTTCAGGTTTCAGAGCCAGTTCCAGTCCAGGACCACAGCCCCACCCTGTTAATCCAAACAGCTGATGTTTAGTGGAGGGTGGTGAGCCTCAGTGTTCTGGTCAGAGTGAACCTGCTTGTTTCTACTTTTAGTTTCTGAATTTTAAAGAGTTATTGCACCATTTCTGTTGGTTGGTTTGAGTAAACTCAATTTGGCTTCAGGTTAATTGCTGGTGAACCAGCTGGTCCAGCCCTAACTATATGATAATAATGAATTACAGTAGTCCAGCCTAGAAGTAATAAATGCATGAACTAGTTTTTCAGTGTCACTCTGAGACAGGATGTTTCTAATTTTAGATAAGATAACCTTTATTAGTCCCACACGTGGGAAATTTGTTGTGTCACAGCAGAAAGTGGACAGTGCAAAGTTGCAAAGCAAAAATTAGAAAAACTAGGATAAGAATAAGATACTGTACACAATAGACTAGAATAGAATAAAATACAAATGCTATATACAACTGAGTAAAATACGACGATGTCAGAAAACGAGTATTTGTACTTAGTGTTATTGGACATGTGGTGATGTGTGTTTGGTTAGTTGAAGTCTTTGTTGTGGAGTCTGACAGCAGTGGGGAGGAAAGACCTGTGAAATCTCTCCGTCCCACACTGTGGGTGCCGCAGCCACTGAAGGAGCTGCTCAGTGCTGTCAGTCTCCTGCATGGGGTGGGAGATGTTGTCCAACAGGGATGACAGCTTAGCCACCATTCTCCTGTCACTCACCACCTCCACTGGGTCCAGAGGGCATCCTAGAACAGAGCTGGCCCTGCGGATCAGCCTGTTCAGTCTCTTCCTGTCCGCAGCAGAGATGCTGCCGCCCCAGCAGACCACACTGTGAAAGATGGCTGAGGCCACCACAGAGTCATAGAAGGTCTTCAGGAGTGGGCCCTCCACTCCAAACGACCTGAGTCTCCACAGCACGTACAGCCTGCTCTACCCACAACTCCGCCCTGCAGGAAGCACTGGGTGGAGTTCCTCACAGCATTACTGGAGGCCAAGGTAATGCCATCCAGAGTAAGAATCTGGTTAGATACCATATTTCTAAGATTTTCAGGGCCGAGTACAATAACCTCAGTTTGATCTGAATTAAGAAGCAGAAAGTTAGCGGCCATCCAGGTCTTTATGTCTTTAAGACATTCCTGCAGTTTAACTAATTGGTGTGTGTTACCTGGCTTCATGGATAGATAGAGCTGCGTGTCATCTGCATAGCAGTGAAAATGTATGCTATGTCTTCTAATGATGCTGCCTAAGGGAAGCATGTATAATGTAAATAGAATTGGTCCTAGCACTGAACCCTGTGGAACTCCAGCTGTTGGAGCTGTGAGTAGCACATCACAGAAAATCCCAAATAGTTTGTTTTCAGTCTTCCTGTCCGATTGTTCAGACCCACAGAAATGTCAGCAAACTGTCATGAATGTTACTGTGGCTGTGATTCTCCTCCAGATCATCTCACAGCAATGCAAATTTCCATCCATCCATCTCCAGCCCCCCTCCCCCCATGACTGTGGGAGCCCACAGTGGCACAGAAAAAACCCACAGCCACGTTTAACTTTTATTTTAGGACAAGAAAAACCCTGAAGCAGAGATATTCTTCAACTGTGAAAAATAAAAACATGACTCACACACACACAACTGTGTGTCACATGTTGGGTCTCTTTCACTTCCTCTTGCTCTTCCTCTCTTCTATTCACGCCCTTTATTTTGTAAAACCCTGGTTTCTGTTTCCTCTTTTGTTTTTGTCTCTCCTCCTTTTTGATGTTACTTTGACTCTTTCCTGTTTTTTTTCTCTCTTTCTTTTTTGTCTTTTTTCCATCTCTCATATTGAGGTTCTGATTTTAGATTTTTACTTGTTCAGCGTTGTTTCAGCTGCCTGCAGCCTTCAGTCAATGAGATGAACTTTTTGATGTTGGTGTCAGACTCGCAGTAATAATGAACGACCAGTCGTGCATCTGTTTCTGTGCATGCAGTGAATACAGATTTGTTTACTGCATGATAGATTTATGAAGTAGGAAACATCCCTGATCTTTCCCAATCATTGCACTCAAATATTTCACATTTAGGACTCGCTGTGCAAAACAGCCAGAACGATTTAACCTGAGCAGTGCTCGGAGGATGCTTCATAAGGCCGAACAACCAGTGTAGTTCACTTCCTGTCAGCTCTGTGAGGATCTTCAGGAACAGTTTTCCAGGCTCCTTGAAGGACATTCAAAGCTCTTCTTTGGATGTTTTGTTCCCGGTCAGGATGATCCCACGCTGCTTCAGTCATGCTAAGGTCTCTGTTCCCCCGTGCGTTTCTATCCAGCTGTGCTTTCACTGTGTTTGGATCATTGTCATGCGGTGTGTGAAACTCCCACACACCGACCATGATGTGGATCCATCTCTCCATCAGACCTGTTCCTCTGATTTCTGAGTGGTTGTGCAATTTCCATACCTCAGCCTTTCCTTGTGTTTCCCTTCATTATTGCTGTGTACGAATTCAGGGGAAGGATGCTCATAAGGACACTACCTGCCTACGTCACAAGGTAGTGTCCTTAGATGGACGGGTAGTCAGGAAGTGAGCGGCTTGGACAGCCCCCTTTTTTTCTCCATAGAAACTTTATTGAACAAACAATGAGTATCCAACATAACAGATGGGCTGTGGACAGCCTCCTAGCCTTCAACTCCGCCCTTACTTGCGTGTTTTTCCGGTCACTAGCGCCACAGCGCGAAAACTTTAAAATGGACCCAGAAATGTCGCTCCGTTGTTTGGACAATTTTAATTCTCGAGGAGCTAGAAAAACCTTATCGTCGCCGCCCGCACGTTTTGTACCTTAGGCTCATCAGAGACAATCATATCCAGGTAAAATAATTTCCTTTAATCTACACGCATTTAGGAATTACTTAGCTAATTACACGGATAATTGAAATATTGCCGGCGTTGTGCCAAAAAAGTGTTCGCCTGCTAAAACTGATTTCCAATGTTTCCGAGTGTAATATGTGTAATATCTTTATGTATGTTGGTAAATAGACTTCGGTGAACATGGTTTACTAAGGGGTTTTATATATACAACAATTACCTGTTGTTCAAGTATCTTTATAACTCTGGTTATAATGTAGGTACAATTGATATATTTGTTGCGCTGTCTGCTGTCCTCTTGGCCAGATTACTCTTAAAAAATACATTTCTAATGCCAATAAGATTTTTTTTTTTAACTGGATGAATAAAGGATATATAAAAGTCACTGCCAAAAACTGATTGCAGCTTCTACCTTGTTACAGGAATGTTGCTGGTGGCTCAAAGTGACTTGATATCACTAATGAGGGAAACATTTGACATGTTTCACGTATTATAGACCAACAAGTTATTCATAGCAGGTTAAATACGAGCAATCAGTTTAGGGCAAAAACCAGAAATCAGTTTTTGGCAGACGATCATTTTTTGCCACAACATCGGTCATTCTCACACATGTACTGTATCATATAAAATATATAAACTAAATATCTTTGAAACGTATAGAATCTAATCTTTTGTTTGTTTTTTACATAGCACTTTATCAAACTGTTGTCTGCTACAGAGTTACAAGTATTATACTAATAATATAGCATCCACCATCTCCTGCTTGCATATTTCTGTGAACATCTTAGTGGTGTGGCAGCCATGAGTGAGCCCTGCAAACCCTGTGGCTGGAGGATGCAGTGGACAGTGGGAGGAAGCATCCTAAAGCTCTTTGCAGACCACCCTGTGTGATTCTCCACTCGCCCACCAGAAAAGACAAACCGCAGGTCTCAGTTGCAGCAGCCCATCCACGTCTGATCTTGCTCCGGCAGATTCAGCAACACTGCCAGAGACTTCCTGTAATCTATTACAGTTGTTCAAGAAACGGTCCAGGAACAGGTCACTCAGGTTAATCCTGTGTGAACAACTGTAAATATTGTTTTTTCATCTTTACATACTGTGTATTTGAAATATTCTTGTTTAATTGTTATTGTTATTTACTTTATTGTTATCAAATAAATATCCAAGTAATATTGTTCCAAGTTAGCGTTATGTTCATACGTGTTACAAATGCCTGTAAATCAAATTAGTTCAGTGACAATTACTGTTTGTTTGAATCAATTTATTAATAACATAAAACCTTTAAACTAATGCAACACATATAACAATGTAACAAATATATTCAAATAAATAAATTTCTCAATACATAACTCATTTGGGAACTAATCTTTCTAGAAGTGAAAACAGTCTGTCCGTCCTCTCCCTGCTCTCCTCTCCTCAGCCTCTCTTTGCTGCCTCATGTCCTCTCTGATGAGGTCTAGCAGCTCATCATCTCTTTTCCTCTTTCTCCCTGTCGTAGGTGGCTGAGCCGCTTCGTCATCGCTGTCGTTTTGGTCACCCACTGCTGTGCTTGGCCCTGGAGTGTCCTCAGGGAGAGAGGAAATTAGGACAGGAGGCTTAATGGAAGGCATCTGTCCTATCACCTCATCCATGAGGGCAAACCAGGCCCAAGTAGCAGCAGTGGGCTTCCCACTGACCCCCTCTCCTGAGCCTGGATACTTGCAATCCTAAAGGCAGAGGAAATCAAAAATGACAGCAGGCAAATAAAAACACCACAACAACTCTTAGTAATTGCACATTTATTAACTTGTGTTCTTAAGAATTATTTTCTTGATAACACACATACGTACTTTGTATTCTTTAAAGTTATCCCGTTTCTTCTGGCCTGCAAGGGGGTGACTTTCCTCTGCAGGTCCATCTTCTCCAGAATTGTCCTGATCACACACAACAAATAAGAGAAGAAAGGAAACCATGGCAACTATGTTAATCCCTAAGCCCAAAGGTTTTCACAGCAGAACACCAGAGGAACACCGTCTGGACATCACAGGTTCTGTACAGCAGCGGTCCGTGAGTCGTTTGGTACCGGGCCACAGAGTTAAGGCTCCGGTGTGAAATTTATGGTTTTCAGGGGGTTTATCGTTAACTCGGTTTCCCTGAGTCTTTCCCTTGTTGTAGTTGTGTGTCTTATTTTGAAATAAATATTTACACATTACCATAGCGACCAGAGAGCATTAAGCGGCAGAGAGGAGGATGTTACTCTCAATGTTGACGCATTTTCAGGAGGACACTGCTAATAAAGTTACACAATTACACAGTACATTCACGTTTATTATTATATTTACAAAATACCACAGTTTTTGTCTTGGTCGGATCATTTTATGTGGTTGTATTTATCCGCGATACCTTAAAGGCCGCTCCGTGTCTGACATAAACCGGTCTGTGGCGCAAAAAAGGTTGGGGACCGCTGCTGTACAGCATGAGGGTTAATAGTACCGTACGCATATGAATATGATGTGTACATTGATTTATTCTTGTACATCCACGCCGTAGCGGCCCAATTCTTCACCCCAGTGAAGAGGTGATCGTTTTCTCCTCGTTTTAATAAATTAAGCCGTTTGGTCTTTGTTCCCCACAACATATCACCAATTCGAAAAAATCAAAATTAGCTGTATGTAAGCGGCAATACATGAAAAACCGCGGGACCCCCGATACAAGCTGGTTTACGGTTATTTTAAAGAAAAGAAAAGAAACATGTCTATGCAGATGCCCAAAGCTTAACAACACAACCGCTATAACAATTTAACTTTTGTACAACCAGATTTTCATATACTTACATTTGAAAGTGTTTTCCTCTCCTGCTTCGACCACCATCGTTATCAGAAACAAATCTCCTCTATGACCCGCAATGAATCCTGGGATATAGTAGGACACGAAGGATACATCGGACCATCCTTAGAATTCAGGGCAAAGTAGGACGCATTTGTCGCCACATTTTGAGTGCTCTTTGAATTCGGACAGTCCTTGTCGCGTCGCTGTGACGTCATTGCCTCCAAATATGGCATTTTAAGCATCCTTCCCCTGAATTCTGACACAGCCCATGGCTTCCTGATGCTACCCTTCCAGTCAGACCATTTCTGATGAGGCTTCAGTGAACAGTAGATGATCATCGCTCAGTGTCCTGTGTCAGGTCATTGCTGGACTTGTTCCTCTTTCTTCAGTTTTCACCTGCCAGCTGTTTGGGAGTCACCTTTGGTGCAAAAACACTGTTTTATTTCAGACTTTGTCATCGTTGGTATTTTCCAGAGATTCGACTAAAGAAACCGGCTGCTGGTAACAAAAAGTCTCAAGTCTTTGGTAAGGTGTCTGCTGTGTACATCCTTGAGTTAGAAGCCTTTTTGTGCAGGGCTGGACTGGGACTAAAAATCGGCCCAGGCATTTTGACTAGAGACCGGCCCACCAGGATAGAGATTGAAAATGTGACGTCATTCGGGGGTAAAACCGCAAAGGATTCTGGGAACTTGTGGCAAGAGGTACTAGCGCACGCAGGCTTTCAATTGAACTCAGTTACACAGCATAAACAGAAACCTAAAAAATGGCAAGAAGCTGTTGTATTATTAACTGCAATAGCCAGTCGCATGACAGCCACGGGAAGCCGACGGGCCGAGAGATCTTTTTTTTTTTTTATCGGCTTACGTCATTGAAGAGAAATTTTTTAAGCCATGTTTCCGAAGTAAGAGCCGACGGATGGTCTGGATATACCAAATATAACGTCTCAGAACACTCCAGCTCACATGTTAGTCTGCTCCAAGCATTCCCACAAAGGTCAGTGTTTTTTAGTAGTTAATACGTCATTTTTCTTAACATAATTGGTGATATAGGTTACAAGCAAGTCTGGCGCTGAACAGAAATTGTCGCGCTATGCTCCTTTATTTATTGTGCATAAATAGTGAATTGTCCTGACCCAATATTGCGTTTCGCTTCTGTTATTACCACGGTACATACGAATGTGTATTTATGACGACGATTTGTGAGACTGGTAAACTTACCTTTGTTTGTACGATGGTCTTTCGTTCTACACAGTGCATTTCAAGGTCCTGTACCCATCCGTCGGTAAACTGTACCTGGGCTTGTTGCAGTGACCTGAAGTTACTAAAAACTTCATCAGTGTATGCACTCACTCCAGGAACCGTATAATTATAAATCTGAGCGTGGTGAAAGTTGGGCAGCACGCTAACGTCTTTTGTCCACTCTGTGTGCTGGTAAGGGTCTGACCCTTTCACTCCTTTGATTTTTTTCCTTGTATCTTTTCTTTGCTTTTCGTCGAGTCTGTCTTTGTACGGACCGGCATTGGTCTCCTTCGTTTTGTACATTCCTTTTTTGTGCGGCAAAGAAAAACCAAGAAGGTATTGGAACCGGAGAATGAACGTTTTGCGGTGCTGCAAATGCTTGCATTTGATGCGGTACTTGGATTGTTTTGCCACGAGTTCCTGGAATGCAATGCGCGAAAGTCACGTGATCTGTCAATCGCTATAGGAAAAACCATAAAGCCTTTGCATGAAAACAACTGCTTTGATGTACACTGCCTTGTTGGTAAGATAAGATAAGATAAGATAAGATAACCTTTATTAGTCCCACACGTGGGAAATTTGTTTTGTCACAGCAGGAAGTGGACAGTGCAAAAGTTATGAAGCAAAAATTAGAATAAAATAAAATAAGAATAAATACAGTACACAACTGTACAGAATAGAATAAAATACTATATACAGTAGAATAAAATAGAATAAAATATACAATAAGATAAAAATAGAATACAAATGCTATATACAACTGAGTAAAAATACAACGATGCCAGAAAAGATTATTGCACATTAGTGTTATTGCACATGTGTGGATGTGTGTGTTTGATCACTTGAAGTCTTTGTTGTGGAGTCTGACAGCAGTGGGGAGGAAAGACCTGCGAAATCTCTCCGTCCCACACCGTGGGTGCCGCAGCCACTGAAGGAGCTGCTCAGTGCTGTCACAGTCTCATGCATGGGGTGGGAGATGTTGTCCAACAGGGATGACAGCTTAGCCGCCATTCTCCTGTCACTCACCACCTCCACTGGGTCCAGAGGGCATCCTAGAACAGAGCTGGCCCTGCGGATCAGCCTGTTCAGTCTCTTCCTGTTCCCAGCAGAGATGTTGCCGCCCCAGCAGACCACACCATAAAAGATGGCTGAGGCCACCACAGAGTCATAGAAGGTCTTCAGGAGTGGGCCCTCCACTCCAAACGACCTGATTCTCCGCAGCAGGTACAGCCTGCTCTGCCCTTTCCTGTAGAGGGCGTCTGAGTTATGAGTCCAGTCCAGTTTGCTGTTCAGATGAACACCAAGGTACCTGTAGCTGTCCACAGCCTCAATGTCCATACCTTGGATGTTCAGTGGTTGCAGTGGAGGATGTTTGTGCCTGCGGAAGTCTACCACCAGCTCCTTGGTTTTACTAGTGTTGATCTGGAGATAGTTCAGCTGGCACCAATCCACAAAGTCTTGAGTCAGTCCTCTGTACTCCTTGTTGTCCCCATCAGTGATGAGGCCGACTATTGCAGAGTCATCAGAGAACTTCTGCAGGAAGCACTGGGTGGAGTTGTGGGAGAAGTCTGCAGTGTAGATGGTGAAGAGGAACGGAGCCAGAACCGTTCCCTGTGGGGCCCCCGTACTGCAGACGACCCTGTCCGACACACAGCCCTGAGTCCTCACATACTGTGGTCGGTCGGTGAGGTAGTCCAAAATCCAGGTAGTGAGGTGATGGTCCACTCCAGAGTTCTCCAGCTTGTCCTTCAGAACCGAGGGAAGAATAGTGTTGAAGGCACTGGAGAAATCAAAGAACATGATTCTCACAGTGCTCCCAGCGGTCTCCAGGTGAGCGAGGGAACGATGTAGGAGGTGAATGACGGCATCATCCGCTCCAATGCCAGGCTGGTAGGCAAACTGAAGTGGGTCCAGTGATGAGCTCACAAGGCGCCGAAGCTGAGCCAGGACCAACCGCTCCAGTGTCTTCATCAGGTGGGATGTCAGAGCCACCGCCCTGTAGCTGTTGAGGTCCTTGGGGCGTGAAGTCTTTGGCACTGGTACAACACAGGAGGTTTTCCAGAGTTGTGGGACTCTCCCCAGCCTCCGGCTCTGGTTGAAGAGGTGCTCCATCACACCACACAGTTGGTCCGCGCAGGACCTGACGACCCTCGAGCTGATGCCATCAGGACCCGCTGCCTTCTTGGCTATAATCCTCCTCAGTTCCCTCCTAACCTGGGTGGTTGAGAGAGACAGGCTGGAGCCTTGTGTTGAGTGTGTATTGGATGGTATATATGTATCAATCTAATAAACTTAAACCTACACTACTCCCTATTCTGGATTTTAAACAGTACATAGCGGAAACAAAAAGACTGCTTGGTCGAGTTAACCTCCTGAACTATCTACAACACATGGTAGAAACCTTAAATTAAGACCAAGAACACTAGAGGTGAGACATGATCATTAATTAATATTAAAATTAATAAATGACAGATTTAGTGATATTTTCATAAACACCTCCTTTCCTTTTTTTGTTCTTCATTTTCTTTAGTTCATCTATAAGATTGCTAAACAAGGGGGAGGGTGCATCCGGCCTCCTCGGCTGTAATTGGTCCAGCCCAGAGTCGATCATGACCAATTGGCCAATCCAACACCTTTCATTATATATACCCTTCCTAAAAAAAAAAAAAAAAAAAAAAAAATCCATCGGCCCATAAAAACAAAAATCGCCAGCGGCCCACCGGGCAAATGCCCGGTATGCCCGATGGCCAGTCCAGCTATGTTTTTATGCTTTAGTGCTTCATCGGTCAGAGTTCAAGGGTTAAAAACACTCCTGTGAAAATGTTCAGTTACAAAGAGTGAACATGGGTGAAAAAGCAGCCGAAGTCCAAAGAAGAAGAGCTTCAGAAAGCTGGAGAACTGTTGCTCAAGAGCACTTTAAAGATTGAAAGAAAGTAAATAAAACCAAAGAGGGGTGGCTGAAAATATGGTGCAAATGGAAAAGAATGTGTCCCTGTTTGTTTACAGGTGCGTATTACTTGTGCAAGCTCACTGTCATTACTGTAAACAAAGGTTATTATGGGAAGGCAGATTTTAAGCTCGAGTTTTTTCCTGTGCCCTGAGCAGGAAGCAGCGTCATGATTCTGAGTCGTCACATCATGACTGAGCCCAAGATCATCAGCTGAAGCACCTTTAAACTCAAACTGTTAACTGTCTCCTCCCAGTTTTTTCAAGTGGTCTTGTTTTAGGTTGCACCCCTCAGTCGCTGTAGTACCTGTGCAGGTAGGCCAAACTGAGTGCGTTCCAATAGACCAATTTGCTTAGGAAGGTATCAAACTGAGACATGTGACAGGAAGTATCTGCGGTGTTCCAGTTATCCAAACACCAAGAAAAGGAGCTTCAGTACTTCCTTTAGCATAGGGTACATGCTGAAGTTACTGTGTTATTGTGCCACATGCATTTACACATTCATGGCTTCTGTGGGTGGGGCTAACTTGTACTGACTGAGCGTGAGCTCTGAGTGTCAGGACAAGGCCAAAGACATTACTGAGCATCCAAGTGCAGCTCACGCCTTCCTTCAACTATCACAAACACAACAGCCATGACTTTTTTTTCTCTTAGATTTTGTTCAATTTGCAGTAAATTGTGTGTCACAGACTTTTTAATTCACAGTTGGGCGACTCAGTGAAATATTCTCCTCCTGAAAGTGAAACTCTTGGAAATATGTTTGCGAGTGTTTACAAGTGTCTTCATGCGGCTGCAGTCATTGAATGTTCCTTCTTCTTTAAAACTCCAGCCTTTTTATTGAAGGATAGTTTTCACATCCTGTTCTCGTTTATACGAAGTAAACTGCAGGAATCTTCTGGATATTATAGTTTCAATACGGTCGACATCTAGCATCATGTTGTGAAGCACAGATGAATGTAACACATGAATTATACTTCTTACTTGATAATAATAATATTATAAATTGAATAAAAACGTTTTTTTCTCTAGAAAGATCAAAAATTGCCTCAACATTAGCTGTAACGTCTTTTCTGGTATCACCCTCAGCATGTATCTGTACAGTACACAGGTCCGATTCCGGCCGAGCAAGGGGCGGAGCTCACCATGGGCGGAGGTCGGAGCGAGACCTCGGCACTGACCGGGACGGGAGGGCGGCGGGGCATGGCCACTACCCAAAATTCCCAGCGTCCCAACACCTGCTGCTTCTGCTGGTGCTGCTGCTGCAGCTGTTCATGGTGAGACACCTGCCTTACCTGGTGCAAAGATACCTGTGGTCAGTGCTGCCCTTAACATAAGATAAGATAAGATAACCTTTATTAGTCCCACTCGTGGGAAATTTGTTTTGTTACACCAGAAAGTGGACAGTGCAAAGTTACAAAGCAAAAATTAGAAAAACTCTGGAATAGGATAAGAATAAGATACTGTACACAACTGTACAGAATGGAATAGAATAAAATACTATATACAACTGAGTAAAAATACAACTTTGTCAGAAAAAGACATCGTGTGTGACTGTGCTGTTTGTGCGAGTTTGTGTGTATGCGTGTTTCCTGTCTGAAAGCTGTTTTATCATGTCAGTCTCACTGTCAGGAATGAAGAGGAGAGGCAGAGGTGGAGGAGGAGGAAGAAGATACCGGACACAAAGATGGAAACCATACCAAACTGTGAAGCTTGGTGAGTAGCCGCGGTCGATCGTTCTCCGCTCGACCTCAAAAACATGAAAAACACTACTTTTTCTGCACTGCAGAAAAATGCCACCAGGGGGCAGTATGACCTCAGCTGAGCTCAGCGAGCCGTGAAACATGTTGATGGGAGTAGTACACAGTTTGGGAGTAAGCTGAGCCTGAATGTGCGTTTTATTTACCTGCAAAGGAAAAGTGTTCAAACACACGTGTGGTCTGACCGTGCCTAAATCAGTTTATTCTGCATTAACAGCTCTAGGATCTTTACAGACTCTCAGTGTTTAGTCTCACACCTGCAGTTAAGTCAGAAATATCCAAATATTCATACGTTCAGTTTGATATCAGCTAACAGCAGACCACTAACATACACAAATGAGCAGATGAAGATGAACAAAGCTTTCCCCGCTTCTTCCTCAGCACCAAACCATCGTTAGAAGAGATCCGGCTGTGGTCTCAGTCCTTCGACAAGCTGATGAGGAATCCGGCAGGTCGAAATGTTTTCCGGGAGTTCCTGCGGACAGAGTACAGCGAGGAGAACATGTTGTTTTGGCTCGCCTGCGAGGACCTCAAACAGGAGATGAACAAGAGCGCCATTGAGGAGAAAGCTCATTCCATCTATGAAGACTACATTTCTATACTGTCACCAAAAGAGGTAGGACTGTTTTTCAGCTGGGGTTACACCTGTGGTCACTGTTTGGAGGACCAGTGTGCGAACTATACAACAGCTGCACAGAGCTGTAAGATGTAAGGTCTAAGTCAGAGCCGTGATCGCTCTGTTACAAAAACACTGGATACAGGTTCTGACACCAGGATTCACTTCCCGTTTCCGCATTCTCATTGTTATCATCGAAGGGACCAACTTTAGACTTTTTGGGAAAAAAATCCTTCATTTCATCCCAAACACTGCAGAAAGAGTGCGTATTTCTCCTACATTAGCTTCTAAAATCCAGGTGTTTACAGGTGCACCCTACAGCCGTACGTCTTGGATTTTCAGCACTGGCACTGTCAGTGTTCGGGGTTTTTTTCTCTAAGGAGGTAAAGAAAAGATTTAATTGATTTCAGCAGTTGAAATGACAACTTACAGCACGTTGGACCGACTGTCAGCACCATCAAGTCTGAGGCCATGCTTCTGGAGACTTCTCTCCAACCTCTGGCTGTGGAGGAGCGTCTGCTTTGTGACTTCTGAGTCAGCTGGTCTGTCGGTCGAGCCACACCCGTGGATGTGAGCTGTGGGGAGCAGAAATGTGTCTTCAGTTATCATTTTTGCCTCTGACAGTTCAAAATGAGTCAAACTGTATTTCCATAACATTTATCTAGATAGCATCAGAGAGAAAAACAGAAAAGTTCCCAAAAGCAGGTTTAAAAGGTTTTTAGCTGCTTTGACAAAGAACCCAACGAAGTGTCAGACTCGGGGGGGGGGGGGGGGGGGGGGGGGGGGGGGGGGGGCAGCCCCACAGCTTGGCCACTGATGGAAAAGCTCCACCTCCTTTAGATCTTGTTTGCTGCACAGCCAGCAGACGACCTCGGGGACATCCATGCACAGCTCTGAAAGTCTAAACCAGAATCTTACCGTGGCCTATGAAGGGGACGAGGAGTGTAACGGTCATAATGCTCCTGCATTGGTCCCAACATAGCCCGCTGGTCTTTAATGCAACAAGCAGACGCACGCACAGCGATTGTGTTAAAGCTGCAAACGACACAAATCTAAATAGCCAGTCCTCTTCACCAGCCTCAAACTTCACTCAGCCAGGTGCAGCTGGTTATACTAGACACCTGGTCAGCCAGGTAAAGGCCCGTGTTAGGCCCAAAACACAGATCCCAGACGATCCCGTGTAAAGTTAGCCAACAACAACAAAGTTAGCCGTGTTACCGACGGGTTCGGGGAACTTTTCCGTCCTGGCCGTGAATCCGGACACTTGACCACTTTCCTAGGAATTCTCCAGATGTTAAGATTTTCTCATTGTGAAAGTGGAGGCTAGCGTAATCCACGGCAACATTCAGTCACTTGCGTGTGTGTTATTGTGGCTGCTTCATTTCATCAGTGCTGCAGGAATCACACCGTGTGTGACTTCGGGAGATAAGATTCACGCCTAGCTGTCTGCATTTCTCACCTTGTGATGACCTCGTGTATCATTTAAAGAACATCCCATTATTCTGTGAGGTTTGTCCTTTCAGCTCAGTTCATACATGAAAACATAAAATCATTATTCTTTCATTTTACTGCACATTACTCTCCTCGCAGCTTCACGGAGACAGAATGAACCACAGTATTTAAGAGTTTCATGAAATATAGGAGGACAGACTTTCTCCATCCATGGTGGAACTATTTGGAGTTACTTTGCTACTTAGAAACACCGGGAGGAGACGCAGGTCCCGTTTGGGGCCAGGAAGAGCAACCAGTGTAAAAATCCAACATGGAGCTCTGCACAGTGACTCGAGGAGCAGCTGAAACTCAGATTTTTCAATAAGAAAATTTGCTTCCCGTATCATGTAGGTGGGAATGCACCCATAAGCATTTTGGTGCAGTCCATTGTTGTAACTGCGGCTGTCAGAAACTTGGGATTCTTTTAATTGAACAAATTGGTAATCAGTTATGGAAGTTACAGTTATCGTACCATAATTTCTTTATGTAGCTTAGAACACATGGCTGACCAAAGTGCTGTACAGCAGAAGTATAAAAAGTACAATAAATAACTAACAATAGAATAACAGTGTCAGTTACCCACTGAGGCAAGGGCCAGTGAATAAAAATGAGTTTGGTTTTTTTTGTGATTAATATTTTATTGTATTTTTAGAACACTACAGTCCACTGTAGATACAGATTACATCACATAAAAAAAGCATCAGCATAGCAGCAGAACAGTAGAGAATACAAAACCAAAATGAGGGGGGACAAATAAAACAAGAGATAAACAAACAAAAAAACCACACAGCCATCCTTTGACTACGTGGGTCTTACTGCATGCCACACTCCGTCATCCCTGAGAGTGCTTCGTCAGTATTCCAATGTCTGTCAAGCATTGAGTAATATTTAGAGACTTCACGACCTCCCCCAAAGATTTTTTTGATGTAGCTAAGATATTCAATAGTTGGAGGTGGTGTGGAGGAGGAACCAAATGTTTTGAGCAATAACTGCCGGAGCTGCAAGTACCTCCAAAACTGACTCTGTGGCAACTGAAACTGTGCTTTAAGGTCATTGATGGACTTGAGAATTCTCCCCTGACAAAGGTCTCCAAGAACAAGTATCCCTCTCTGGACCCACAGTCTCTAGAAGAGCAGAGACTTATTAAGGCAGAGTTTGGGATTGAGTAAAAATTAGTTTTTAAAAACCACCTCTGAAGTAGACCGCCTGACGTGAAGAGGAAGAGCTTCAGGGTCTCCTCTAAGTTTCAGCTGCTCAGCTGACCGCAGTGAACGTATAAGGCACACATCCTAACGTTTCATCATCATCATCAGGTGACTCCTCCAGTCTCAGCTGACTGCAGGTTTCAACCTTATAAACAGGACATTTGCACAATGACTGAAACTAGCAGCACTGAATGAACAATGGGCTGGGAGGTCAGTTCCTTGAGTGACGAAACGTTTCTCCCACTGAAAACCTCTAGATGAACAGAATCAGCCTTTTGGGATTTACTTACCTGGATGACTGAGCATCAAGACATCCAACGTTGTTATTGTTATTTCCATGTTAAACACATGTGGCGACAGTAGCCTGAGTTGGGTTTAGCAGCAGCTGTTCAATGCTGTGTGACGGGTGAAGAGTCTCCCGTGAGCTCCTATCAGTCACGTCTCCAGCTCCAGGTTGGCTGGCTCATTAGTCACACTCTTTCTTTATGCAGTGAAACCTGAACTGCTTTGTTGCATCAAAGTGTGTTTTTCCCTGCAGGTGAGTCTGGATGCTCGGGTTCGAGAGGTGATCAACAGGAAGATGCAGGACCCGACGCCACACACCTTTGAAGACGCCCAGCTGCAGATCTACACGCTGATGCACAGGGACTCCTACCCACGATTCCTCTCCTCCAACATCTACAAGGCGATGGTTCACGGCGGTTCCCGTACGCCCTCTGAGTCCTACTCCTAAACATCTTCATCCAACCTGCGCTCCGCCTCCATCCAAATCTTTCAAGCAGTCATCACTCCATCCTCAGCTCTTCCCACGTACTCGTCTTCATCGTCTCTCCACTTCCTGTTTTCTTCCTTTTAGTCACACTCCTGCTCACTTTATTCTTCTTTTGTAGTCACCTTCTCTTAATGTGGAGATGATCATTTTGAAAACAAGAAAGAAACTCTGGAAACAGATTTACAATGTTTATAAAAATCTATATATTTTTCTCGAATTTGAAATCTTAATCAGGCCTTTGATGTCAGTTTGACCTTTTTATGTGCAGGATCAGAGTGTCACCATGAAAAAACTTTATCCTCAACTTTTCCATGAAGAAGAAAGAAAAGCTCCCATTGTGCATGTTTTATAAAAGTGCAGTGATTAAAAACTAGCAGTTAAATATTAAGACAAACTCCTGGCCAATAGTTTCAGCTCAGCGAGGCTTTGAGCTCAAACAGATGAATTTTAATAGCAGTGAACTTATTGATTTTGGGTGATTTATGAGTTTTACTTCACTGAAATCAGACTGAGCTGATCCCTGATCCATCCCTGCCTTCCTCCTTCTCACGGTTCTCCTCCGCTTGGGTTCATGTTTCCCACCCACTCCTGAGGGCACCAGCGAGTGACACTGAAGTTTTTCTGGGACGATTGTTTTTTCAGTGGGAGAAATATTCATGTGTGTCATCAGCTCTTTGTGGATTTTTACCAGCCTTGCCCCTTAGCGTCTCCTTTCACAGAGCCAGCTGACTCCTCCACCTCGCGCTTCAGGAATGATGCGGCTCAAAGAAAAAGATGGATGCTGTGTCGTTCCCTTTCTCTGTTGTTGAACTGGAAACACGACGCTTCCTCAGACGCTTCATCTTTGGTAGTTCGCTGGATCGATGACTTTACTCCTGACCACAGGGGGGCGCCGCTTCCTCCAACTACTGATTAACAAACGACCACATGAATATTTTATATCACAGAACCGAACATGGAACATTTCACCTACTTTTGTTTGTCGTGGTCTCTCCTCATCCTGGTTTTTCCAGAAGAGGATGACCCAATGAGACTGATTACACCCGACACACACACACACACACACGCACACGCACACACACACACACACACACAGAGCAATAAAAACACTGGAGTTTAGAAAACACACACAGAATCAACACTTTCCTTCCATTAATGGTCAGAAAGACACACATTTGAGTTTCAGTGTAAACGAAGCTGCTGTGACCGTAATGATGATTATTATTAATAATTAGTCTGCAACCAAAAACTACTATCACTGAGAGATGAAATGTAGAGAGTGCAAAGCTGCAGGTGGACGTTTGTGTTGTAATAAATGAACATTGTGTCTGCCTTGTGTCGCAGAGACCACAAGGAGGTGGTGTTAAAAATGACACACAGGAGGTTTTGTTTGTGCGGGTGGAGAACGTTTCACTGTTTACGACCAAGAATAACGCACAGGTGAAGTTGGAATTTTATCTTCTTTAAGTCAGACGTACACCGCCATCACGTGTGGCGTTTATGGTCGCCACATCTGGTTTTTTTTTACAAATTTATAACAGGCCCTGTTAGTATCACACACACACAGACACACACCGGGGCTGCCTACCTGGGCGTTGCTGCTGCTGCTGCTGACCTCTGCGACCTCTCACTTTTGACCTCACCACTGTCTGTGGCTCCTGATTAGCTGCAGGAGGCCACTGGGCTCATCTGTGGTTGGTCCATTCAGGAAGGGGGGCGGGAGGAAATCCCAGGTGCAAAAAAGCAGCCCATGTTGTGAGGCAGACGCTTCCTGCAGTGCTTCATGGGAATGCTGGTGTTGTAGATGGAGGCGAAGACCACAGGTTCCAAACAGGAGATGCCTCCGTCTTCAGCGGACCGGTCACGCGATGCATTTCTCTTCGTATTGTTGATGTTATTTATTTTCTATTTTGTTAAAACTGTGATTTTAATTGTACAAATATAAAGAGAAAACTGAAGATCCAACGAGAGGCTGCTTGTTTTGTGACAGAAATGACCTGAGAGGTCAGACAGCGTTCACACCTGTGTTAACACCAAGGACCGAATCTCTAAAATCTCCCAGGCTAAAACACTGTTATGATAACTGACCAGCACCAACACACACACAGATTTCATTAACCATGTCAGGGTGCTAGCTCGCTGGTTTCCCATGTTCTGATGGTAGGATTTCTTTCTAACCTTCGGTCTCGATGACGAGGAAAACCTACTGATCAACGGTGACTGCAGGGTTGGTGAAGTCGGGCCAGCTGATGTGATGATGAACCTGAGGGCTCTATGCTCGCCACAGATCACCAACACGTTTATCTGACTTTGTGGTAAAGTCACAGACTTCGCTTTAATCTGTGACAAATCGTCCATCAGGCTGTGGGACAGGAAGCTTCGATGTTTCCATTGATACCGTCTAAAGTCTCACAGCTTTAAACAAACAGCACCGAGTCCATTCAGACGCAAAATAATTCAAATCTTTAGATGAACCAGTTTCTGCTGCTGTCAGATTATTTTACTATTAGATTTTATCTTTTCCAGAGGTGCTGTACTTTTATTTATCCTCATCATCTGATAAAGCATCTGAGCAGGGGGCGCTCACAGGGATCATTTGATAAGAAACAAGACTGACGTGACGTGTCAAATACCTTTTTTATGAGCCCAGCTTAACAGAGAAGGCTGGTAATCACGATACTTGTTATCTCTGACTGGGGTTTTAGATTTTAGTCCAAAAGGTCAGGATATATAGAACTTTAGGTCACGGTTAGCTACAGAGCTAATATAAAATCATCAACACAGGAAGCAGGAGGGTAAGGGTTAAACTGTTCCCAGTAAAGGTCACGCTGTGTGAAGGAAGGAGACAAACACCATCGTACGACAGGAAGAAGCTTAAAATGAAGCAAACGTGTCCGTCCACCGCTCGAGGTCAGTCACTAATCTGCTGCTGCCTGGTTTGAATGACTCTGTGAAAGAATCCTGATCCTCAGAGTCGTGTCTTGAACGAGGGGAATTCTTTGGAGTCCAGGACACAACTTCTTTGCTGCTGGGTTAAGGTCAGACACTTTCTTATAAACAGTTCTGAGAGCACAACAGGAGCCAAGAGTACAACTCAATAAAGTTTCCATGAACACAGAAAATAATGAACCAGCTTCCTGAAATCTATCATCTCAGACTTTTTCCATTGAGCACCGATTATGTTCTCTCACAAATAGACCTATGAAAAGATTCATTTGTACATCTTTTTCCTGTGTAATTTGCAAGTTTTTAAAAATGTAAACTGTTAGTTTTTTCATCACATGGAACATTCAATCTGTTTTCTCTGTCTCTCTTCATGCTCATGTATGGGAAGAGCTCAGCGGTGTTTCCACAACAAACACAACAGGATCCTTCTCAGCTCTGCTTTCCCACCACTCTTCATCCTACCCGTCAACACACTTCCAAACACCAGCAGCATTTAGAAAAACAGCATGAGGCCTCTGCTCTTTGTTTAAGTATTCTGTCTTTGGCTGGAAGCTTGGTGGAACAGTGTTAACGTCCACATTTATTTAGACGAATACTGTTTAACTTCTCGAAAGTGAGCGTGTGTTGGTCTGTCCAGGCCAGGTTAGATATGCATCAGACTGCCACATCACAGATCTGTTTAATCTGCCTATCAGCCAACCAGCCCCATCTGTTTAGACTTGTCCTTGACATTTTGGGGCATAAAGCTCCTTTCAGTTATAGCCTGAAAAAGATTTGTGAAGTCTCGGTGGAAAAACCTTTCCTGAGTCTGTGTGAACATTTGTGTTGAATTTGAGGCACTGAACACCTTCAGGGGTGATTATAACCAGGATTAGCAATCACCAGGGTTCACTGGTACTGTAACCAGTCAAGTAGAGGAAGAAGGTTTGTTGTCACTCGCTGACTGTTTTGCACAAACTAACGATGGGAATTACAATCCATTAAATAGAGGATTAGAGTAACTCTGCAAATAGTGTGAGGATAAATTAATCTCATTTTCACTGACCGACAGTGAAGATTAACCGTGAAGGAATGGAGAGACAATGCTGGTACCTCAACGCTGCACGAGGTCATTGTTCGTTCGTCTCGATGAGCTAAAAAATAAAATTAAAAAAAAAAAAAAAATCACACTCAGCTAAACAACCATCAAGATTTTTTTTTTTTTTTTTTCTTCAGATGGCACATAAACCAGCCGAATCCTTCTCAGTTTGTATTAATCACAACATTTTTCAGATTGGAAGCCAGTCCAGCCTACATAATGACTGAAAACACAACACATGGTCAGTTATTAGAATCAAACCCAAGTGCTGATGACATCATACTGCCACTGACTCAGTCTAACAAGTCTTTGGGGAAATTACAGTGAGAGAAATCATTATGTGATGAAAGTTTTCCCACAAAAAAAAGAAATGGTCTCTGGTTCATTTTAAAGAAGACAAAATATTCTGCATTAACTCGAAGCTTCAACTCTCACCACAGACTTTTCATCGACCTGACAGGAGACTGGCGAGGACAGTTCATAATACCCCATTCTGGTTCTTCGTCTTTAGCCAGTCCTTGGTTCTCTTGGTGCTATGTTTAAGGTCTTCCTGGAAAACCCACCCACAACCAATCTTCAGCGTTCAGGTTGAGGGGAGGAGGTTCTGGTCCAAGATTTTAATGGTACATGGCCCTGTGCTCTGAAGATGTCCTGTACACGCAGAAAAACAACTTCAAGCATGTTTCCACCTCCATGCCAGACGGTGAGGATGCTGTTCTTTGGGTCATACGGTGGGTAGAGCTGAGTTCCATTTTGGTTTCATCTGACCACAGCACTTGCTCACCCGGCTTTCCTGAATCATTTAGATGTTCACTGCAAACGTCAGATGGGCCTGCTTGAACATTTCAGTCCATCGTCTTGTGATCATCCTCTCCCCATGAGGCAAGATCTTGCTCCAGACCGAGAGCAGCTGATGACCATTTTAAATTTCTGAATAATCAAATGCAATGCCTCACCAAGTTCATGGTGGTCGTCGTTTACTTCATTCCAGCCTTGGGCAGGTCTACGGTGGGAACCGGCATTCTACCTGGGTTGTAAAGGATCAAATACTTATTTCACCCAATAACATGACATCAGTTTTGTCTAATGTGTTTCTCTAGATTTTTGGTTGATATGCGTCTCTCCATTCAAATGAAATTCTAAAAGAAAGACTGCTGATTTCTTTGTGGGTAAACTTCCAGGTTCAGCAGGGGGCAGGGATGGTTTCCCTTCTTACTGATGATGGTGATTTCTGAAGCCAAAACAATAAAAACAGCGATTCGATGGTCTTCATCCAAGAGCAGCTTTAATATGTTCAGCACATCATGGCAAAGAAAGGCATACTGTTTCTGTGAGCTGTGATTTGAATATGGCTCAAAGCACCTTCAGAAAATAAGTCTCAGTCATCAATACAAAACCAATTCAACCAATGGACAACATCAGCTGGCTTTTATCTCTCCAAATACATTGCAGCATTTAGTTTGATATATAAAAAGAAATTACACCAAACAAAAAAAACAAAAAAAATCAACTTCAATAACTTCAATTTGCTTCTTGACAGAAGAATAAACGGCCAAGTTTTCTTCAACAGAACTGAAAGACAAATACAAAGAGAGAGACACCCCAATCAGCCCCAATGCAGAGAAACCTGAAACAGTCAGAAACAGATCAAACTGTCAGTGTCACCTGGCCCTAAACAGAGACTATGAATCTCAGTACCTCAGAAATCAGAGGCAGAACCTCAATGGAAAAAGGTCAAAGTGTGGTGGAAAAACACACCACAGAGCTAACAAACAAATCCAGATCTGGTAACTCAAATCTTTTCACTTTGAGCGGCTTGAGGCAGCTGTTGTTGTGATTTGGCATTTTATAAATGCAAATGAATTGAACTGAAGCTTTGCTCTTCTTATTAATCACCTGCTTCTCCAATTAGTTGCTTCACTTTGACCTGAGTCAGCAGCTAAATCAGCTAAGTCGGGGGTGAGAGGGTATGGTAAGAGCAGAAGCTCAGATAAAGAAGGTTAGCATGCAGATAGAGCTGAGAGGAAGAGGGAGAAGCTGTAGTTCAGCCTCTGCTGCCACCATCTGGAGGCAGAGGCTGCAAACCTGAGCTCAACCATTCAAAGCAACAGACAGTGCACAAGACAAGTGAACAAATGCTCCACAAAAGAGGAAGACCTCAGAGAGGACTCATGGATGTACTGAAGGAAGGAGGGTTGGTGTGACTGATGTGGAGACCTCTAAGAAGGTGAAGGATGATGAGGAAGAGGGTAGGTCGATTAGCTATTTGTCAAATATTTGCAGAAGAGAAACTTTTATATGGCCCTAAATATTTCCAAGACAGCGCCGTGTGTAACACTGATCAGTGTCAACGCCATTTCACGTGTCCTGTGTATTTCTCTGTAATATCAGAGTCAAGGACCTTACCTTCCATCGGTTGCCGCAGTCGTTACACAAAACAAAAGTGGTCATGGGCTCATCAGCGCTGCGGGTCTGCACCTGAACATGAGAATGAGGTGGTGAAAACTGGTCAGAGAACAGCGACCATCAGCCTGAAGATGTGCTCGTACCTGCGTGTACGTGCAGCTCTTTCCATGACACTTGCTGCAGATAAACATGTCCGTCTCAGTTCCTCCAACCTTGGAAAGCTGATGCTCCCTGATTGACTCTTTTGTCAGAGCCTCTCTCATCTGCTTCAGCTCTGCACTCGCCATTTCCTGCAAACACACACACAAAATGCTTCCTTCGACCCACTGACTCCACTCCTTTTTGCAGTTATCCAGTTTACATTCATACAAACCAACGCTGCACAAATGGGGATTCTTACTGTTTCACTCTATAAGCTCAGTAGGCTCTTGACCTCATCTCACTAACGTGAAACTAAAAAGAATTACTTCCTATTTAGACTTTCTGAATAAAACAATATTAGGCCTATAGATATTTTGACAGAGACAACTGTTTTCTAATTTAGGCTCTGTAAATCACCACAATCAATTTAAAATGAAACAACTGAGATGCAGGTGAAGTGCAGACTTTCAGTTTAATTCAGTGGTTTGAACAAAAAGATTGCATAAATGTCAGGAACCAAAGCATTTTAATGCAATCAAACACAAAACAGAAAAGTAATCGGACAAATTACATATAATAAAATGTTCATTGCTAATACTTGGTTGAAAACCCTCTGCTGGCACTGCCTGAAGTCTTGGACATCACCAGATGCTGCTTTTTAACGCTCTGCAGGCCTTTACTGCAGCAACTTTCATTTGCTGTTTATGGGCCTTTCTGTCTGACATTTAGTCTCCAACCAGTGAAACGCTCAGTTGGGCTAAGATCAGCTGACTGACTTGACCACTGAAGAATCTCCCACTCCTTTGCTTGAATAAACTCCTGGCTGTGTGTTTCGGGTCTTCTGTATTATGAAACACAATGACTCTGACTGCATGTAGCTGTGTGTGAGCAGACAGTCTGTCTCTGAACACCTCAGAGTTCGTTCTGCTGCTTCGGTCACATCATCATAAACACTCGTGTCCCAGTGCCACTGGCAGCCATGCACGTCCGAACCATCACACTGCCTCCGCCGTGTGTTACAGATGATGCTGTATGCTTTGGATCACGAGCCGTTCCACGCCTTCTCCATACTTTTCTCTTGGTCTTGGCCTCATCTGTCCAAAGAATGTTTTTCCAGAGCTGTGCCGGCGTTTTTAGATGTTTGTAGCTGATCGAGCCTTTCTATTCTCGGGGTTTATGAGTGGTTGCACCCTGCAGTGAACCCTCCGTGCTTACTGTCATACAGTCTGCTCTTTATGCTACACTTGGGTATCGATACGCCTTCCTCCTGGAGAGTGTTGTGACGTTTGGCTGACGTTGTGAAGAGGTTTCTCTGCACCATGATTCCATGCATCCACTACCGTTGTCTTCCATGGACGTCCAGGTCTTTCTGCCTTGCTGAGTTCACCAGTGCTTGCTTTCTTTCTCAGGATGATTTTGTCACTCCTAATATTGCAGCAATTTCTCAGACGGGTTTTTTCTGTTTTTGCGGCTTGTTTCAGAGCTGCTTTGACTGCATGATGTCTGTTCACAGCAAAATCTTCCAAATGCAAGAAGCAAACATCAAATCAAATCTTTATCTGCTTAAGTGATAATGACATAACAAAGGAACTGCCCACACCATCAAACGGCATTTTAGTCGGTTGTCCGATTACTTTTGGTCGCTTTAAAAAGAGGGTGGGACATGTTAAGGAGCTGAAACTCTTAAACCCTTCATCCAGTTTCAATGTAGATACCCTTGAATGAAAGCTAAGAGTCTGCACGTTATGTCCATTATACAACTGTAACTGGAATATGTTAAGTAAAAAAAATAAAAAAATAATATATATGGATCTAACTGTATAAGTAATACATTTACACTGCACTGTATCGTGAAACTCCACCCCTGACCCGTATTTAAAGAGGAAGATGCACTGACCTCAGCAGTCATACAGGCGATGCGATGTGGCGAGATGTTTCCACACAGTACGTTGCGGCGCAGTTCTGGGTTCTTCTGGTCTTTCAGGTTGGAGATTCGACTTCGTAGACGGGTTTTATATTTCATGTCTGTCGACTTAAACTCCTGGAAGATCTGTGCACACGGCGAGCTGTCAAGGACCAAGACTGTGTGCGAAATGTGTTGGAACTGGAAAAACGTGCAGAACATTTATTGTAGTGCTGCATGTGTTCATTAATACTGAAGCTTTTATGTAATCATGAATGAAATCTGCTCTAGTAAAGCGAGATCCTTCCTGTGAGGACGCTCCCTCTGACACTGTTCAGTGGTCAAGTTTCAGCAATAGCAACACGAAAGGATATGTTCTTCGATTTGAGCTGCCAGGTGCTCGCAGTCCACTCTGATGGCCTTATGGTCATCTAAAACACAAACACCGGTTAGCTTCATGCTCGTAAACAGCACCACAAACACCGACTATCAACTCTGACAGATTCCAGGTGAGGAGTGAACAGGAGATTACTGAGACACAGATTTCTCATTTAGACAGTGATACGATCAGATAAATCTGATCAAAACTCCTCCAAACAAACTGTGACAAGAAATAAAGTTTTACAAGCTTTCTTTTAGCCTTGCTGTCGGATTGAGCAGTAGATTGTTCCAGTTCTGGTGTAGTATATGCTATTCTAGTCTTCCTAAGTATAGAACCTCAGCCTGTTGAAACCTGAGCTTATATGTCTGAACTCTTCTGGTCAAATGAGGCAGGGTTCAGAGTCTGAAAAGGTCCAGACTTCAACATCTTCTCACCGTCCGTCTGCAGCGCCACTACCAGCAGCTCTCGACACTTGCTTCTCACGCAGTCCGTGGTTACGGGGGCGGGGGGGAAGGAGGTGACCTGAGAGAGGGTGGTGGTAGTTGGGGAAGTGGGGGTGGATGGGGGCCCCTCAGAAGATTTACTGCTGAGGAGGAGGTGGAGAGAGGAAGAGAGTTCTTATTCGAGTGAAACTTTCTCCTGATCGCAAACATGTAAACAAGCTGACGCCTCCGACAGTGACGCCGTCAGTGTGCAACAAACCCTTTTTCACTGCTGCCATAATCCTTGGAGGTGGATGAAGACCTGACTGGAGAGCTGTCCTTTTTCTTCTCCTCTGAACCATCTGTCAGATAAAAGCCAACAAACGACTGCAGCCATAATTCTACTTCCTGTTTGTACACTCAGGATTACGGTTTCTAACACTTGATGATGCAACTTAAATCATGCGAACTGACAACAGACACCTGGAGGCACATTATATGTCACATTTCTGTTTTTCTTTACCCACCCAGCAGTTTCTTCCAGGACTTGATGAGAGTTTTGGCTAAAGTCTGAACTTCTTCATTTGAACTTTGTTTCCTCACAGCGTTCACCGACATACCCACTCTGGTAGACTACACACACACACACACGCACACACGCACACACGCACACACGCACACACGCACACACGCACACACACACACACACACACGTGAGTTTCTGCAGTGATTTAAATGAAAATGTTCACAGCAATGACAAATGGATTTGGTCTAATGTATTCATAAACCTCGTGGACTTTAATCTCACCGGTGTGTTACTGCACACTGAAAGTAATAAACACCGAGTCCTATGTTACCTTCAGTTCAGTTAAATCAGACACGCAAGTGAATTTCAGGCTTTTTCGTATCGTCATATTTTTTGTGGAGTTGCTCACCTGCAGCGTCTCCAGAGACATCTTGATGTTCTTCAGTTCTCTCAGCAGGTCCAGAGCACTGTCCTGTAAACAGAACCACCACTTTATTATACATACTTGTTTACTTGATCTAAATAAACGTGATGTGAAAAAGTGTAAGAAGGTTTCTGTCTGAATGTTAAAAAACTATTAAAGTTTGTTCAGTAAAGCTTCACATTTGAATCTTTGTGCAATATTATTTTTCTTTGGTCAGCACACCTTTACATTCAGGTGGAATAAAAACACAGCTAATATTTATTTTATCTTTTACCTCTTTAATAACAAACAAAGTTTCACCGAGAACTCGAGCAGCTGCATGACAAGACGACAGATGAACAGAAGAAAGTTCAGTACAGTCAAACAGCGCAAGTGCAGCACAAGAGAGTAACAGCAGAAAGCAGAACAAGACTGCTCAAAGAAGTCCTGCCATTAATTAATGCTTCAATCTTAAATATGATCAACCTATCTCTAATAATCGGCTATGTACCACAGGCCTTCAAGGTGGCTGTAGTTAAACCTTTACTTAAAAAGCATCCCTAGACCCAGCTGTCTTAGCTAATTATAGGCCAATCTCCAACCTTCCTTTCATATCAAACATCCTTGAAAGAGTAGTTGTCAAACAGCTAACAGATCATCTGCAGAGGAATGGCTTATTTGAAGAGTTTCAGTCAGGTTTCAGAGCTCATCACAGCACAGAAACAGCTTTAGTGAAGGTTACAAATGATCTTCTTATGGCCTCTGACAGTGGACTCATCTCTGTGCTTGTCCTGCTAGACCTCAGTGCAGCGTTCGATACTGTTGACCATAATATCCTATTAGAGCGATTAGAACATGCTGTAGGTATTACAGGTACTGCACTGCAGTGGTTTGTATCATATCTATCTAATAGACTCTAATTTGTTCAAGTAAATGGAGAGTCCTCTTCACACACTAAGGTCAATTATGGAGTTCCACAGGGTTCAGTGCTAGGACCAATTCTGTTTACATTATACATGCTTCCCTTAGGCAGCATCATTAGAAGACATAGCATACATTTTCACTGCTATGCAGATGACACGCGGCTCTATCTATGAAGCCAGGTAACACACACACCAATTAGCTAAACTGCAGGAATGTCTTAAAGACATAAAGACCTGGATGGCTGCTAACTTTCTGCTTCTTAATTCGACCAATATCTCAGCACGAGACAGGAGGACAGAGGAAGGCTTCACAGCTCCTCCTCACTGACATTCAAGCTTCAAAATGAAACGTCTAATGGATTTTAAAGAATTTTATCCAGCTCAACTGACATCAGTCTGTCAGCAAATAAATCGGGTTACTACAGTTTCTCATAACGGTTCCTTGAGTGATGATGGGGATGTAGAGAAGATATAAAACAGGAAGTGGTTGTGGGACACGTTGCTGATGGTAAATGATCCTCCTGACATCACAAACACAGAGCACGTGCTCTGCTCTGACAGCTTAAATTCAAGCCTACAGTGTGCCTCTCCGTCAGTCCAGCCTCAGAGGTCTGTCTGCATCATGCTTAACTTCACACGTTGGTCACATTTGGAGTTCAGGAAACTACAGTTTGAATATTTTGTGCGATGTAATGACATCACTAATCACCTGACTGCAGGTGATTAGCTCTGAGCTGATTCCAGGTGTGTCAGTTTCAAATCTGGACTGTGCCATGATTTCAAAGTGTTACCTTCCTCGCTCATCATCACCTGTCGGCTGCTTTCACTCACCATGCTCTTCTTCTGCACCATTTTATCCAACTTCCTGGCGATGCGCTCCACTTCCTGATCCTTCACCATGTCTGCGGCTGCCTCTGCGTCACTGCGCTGCGGAGGAAAGCTCCATGGATGGAGCGCAAACTCTTCTCCGCCCTCTTCTCTCCTCTCACGGCCGGTCGTTGTGTGCGAGGCATTGTGGGAGATGGAGTCTTCTTGTCTCTCCAGGCTAAATTTCGTCTTCTTTTTCTTACTTTTATTGGCGGTTGGCAAACAACAAAATGGCGCATTACCGCCTCCAACTGGTGTGGAGTGTGGACTGGACCGTCGCTCAAAAAACCCCAAACAAACAAATCCTCCCGAACAGTTTACCCTCTTTTACAAACTGGAATAAGGCCTGATAACTTTCACTTCTTGGGTCCTTTTGCAGTAAATCAATAAGATCCAGTTTGATTTTCATATCACTGAGGTTTTGTGTCAATTGTCTTCTCTCCACCTGATACTTCTAATATAACATGTTCCATAGTTTCTTCTCCACAGTCGTCACATTTCCCTGTATTATGTTTCCTTATCATGAGCAGTGTAGTGTTCGAATCAGTATGTCCATTCTCGATATGACCATCGTCCCCTCCTTTCCTCCTCCCACTGTTTTTGCCATCTTTCCTTCATTTCTTGCCTTACCATACTCTTTATCTCTGTCTGACAGAGGCTAATACCCAGGTCGACTACCCCATATTTCTGCCTTCCTTCGCAGCTCTATCTGCCATTTCATTTGCTCTGACTCCACAGTGAGCTGGAATAAAAACACAACTGTAAGTCCCATCATGTGTATTCTGTAAAGTGTTGCTGAACCTCTGTTAGGACATCTGCTCTGCGTTGTTTTAAACGCACCTGTGCAGAGTCTCAGTGCCTGATTCTGAATATGGTCTAACTATGAAAGGGTTGGGTCTGCCGCTGAATTATATGCTACACATAATCTAACACCGATTTGACCAATCCAGTGTACATGGCCCTCAAAGACTTCCTATCTGCTCCCCAGTCCATCCCAAGTAAACAGCTCATTATATTTATTATCCATTATTCCCTGAATGTGTACAGCCCATGTTACCCTTTCATCCAACCACAATCCAAGAAACTTACATTTACTCACTCTTTCTAACTCCTGACCATACAACTTAAGCTTGACTTCCTCTCCAACTCTTTTCCTTGTAAAATCATTGTCTTGGTCTTATAAACCGAAAATTTAAAACCCCATTTATACGACCACTCTTCAGCTTTTCCAGTTGCTCCCTGTAGTTTCTTTACAATAAACATTTTTATTGTAAAGAATAAAAATGTTTTCCCTCTCCATCAAAGTGAAACCCCCATCCCACCCTGTATGTCATTAAACACATGATTTATCATTAAAGGAAATAACAAAGGCCTCACTCTGCTCCCTTGATGTGTACAGTTTTCTACAGGAAACCTCTCCAAGTGAATCTTCCCAATTCTCACTTGTATTTGTCTTCCCCTTAAAAAATCCTTTGCCATCTGAACATCCGCCCACTGATACCCAGTTTCCTGACTTTAATTAGAAGGCCTTCTCTCCACAACATGTCGAAGGCTTTTTCTATGTAAGCAAACACCACCACTACACTCTCTTTGTTTATTTGTGCTTTCCTGACTTCATGTTTCAAACACAATACTGGATCCTCTTCTGAAACCACTTTGATGTTTAGATATGTATCCCTTATTTTCTATATGGTACATGAATCTTTCACCTATCATTCCCTCCATTATTTTACAGATATTAGATGTTAACCCTTGTATGGTGTTCAGGTCTGTGAGACCCATGCCATTTAGAGGCCGTTGCCCCTTTAGGCAGTATATACCATCAAAACCTGCAAAATATGGTATAAGGATATGTACACTTGATTAGAACTGATTTTATTTTTTTATAACATTTTATTGACAAAAAACGAGAAGCACATTAGTTCATAAATGTGATCGAACAAAGGTAAAAGGAAAAAATTAACCATGTTTGCTGTTCACATGGCTCGTAATTGGGATAAAGTAAACATCTGTTGAGTAATTTAACATAAAATTGTTTGATAGTGTTAATTGGAAAGCCAAAACTCTAGCGGGTCCACCAGACCCATGAACACTGGCTGAGTAACAAAAATACGAACACCATACAAGGGTTAAGGCTATTTGTATCATCCTTTCCTGGCTTACATATGGGCCAACCCCCGACTAAATCTTTCACAGATTGCATTTGATGAATGTGCAGACTTGATGACATCATTGAAACGCTTTCTATATTTTTTATTCGTTTCTGCAAGTAAATTCTGTTTTTTCTCCAGAGCTCACACGTGACCTGAAACTCTCGCTGAGCACGTTATTAGGAAAACCTGTACAAACCCACACTCTAAGAAATGAAATACTGCTGTTGTTTACACGACACATGTTTTTTATGGTGACTTTACGCTACTAAATTAGTTTTTTACTCTCAAAATAAGATAAGCAGGCTTCTTAGTATTAAAGTAATACCGTGAGATGTTAAGGCTACAAAATCTTTGCTATTCAAATTACCGTCTCAGTTCAGAAGGCCTGGCCCTTAAACTGCACGGTCTTGCACATGCGCAGTACTATACAACCGGTGGGGTCTTTCTATCTCTTGAATTTGGGCAAAAGCAATAACTAGCTGACATTAAAAGGGGGCTTCTTAGATTTGATTTGCTTGCCTGTGTGTCCCTTGATACACTGCTTTAGCTTAAGATCTGCCAACAATCATAATGTCAACACAAAATGTTGACATGTTAGATGCTTCAGCTTTGTCTTGCCCAATAGATGCAAAGGGTCAAGAAGGTAAGACTTCTTGACTTCTTGACTTCTTAGATGTTACAGTATTTGCTCCACATCTATTGCTCTCTTGCTTGAATGCTGTCTCTCTATTTCAGTTAAAAGGGAAGATAAATATGGGACATGCAGTGCTTTTAAAAAGTCTTGTTGAAAAACTGTTTCCCACAGAGTCCGTGTGTTGGTTTAGCCTCAATACAGCATTTAAGCTGACTGTAATGACTGTAATGATTGTAATTGATTGCCTACGATGCAGGTGGATCTGAGGGTCACATTTCTTTCCAAATACTCGTGTAAAATATATCACATAACAAAGGAGAATGGACCAGTGATGCTTACCCGGGCAGAGTAAACTGAGGATTTCTAGGGAAAAACCCCAAATCTACTCTAAAGACAAATATTTAGTTGATCTGTAATGATCGTGCTCTGTCCATCTCACCTGTGAACAGAAAAAAAGTTTAAAAAAGGATGGGGAGCAATGTGTTTAACATTTACTTTTTCTAATTGAATATTTTGTTTAACTTGTGCTTCTGTAACCAGGTGTTAGAGATGTTCCCTTGTTAATGCCAACTGTCTTCATGTTAGACTCTTTTCACATTACTGTAAATCAGCACAGAAAGTCACGTCAGTTGGCTCTGCTTTGCAATTTTGGTAAGTTGTCATGAAATATAAATAAGTGTATTTTATAGGAAGGATTTTAATGAGATAACAATGAGAAAGCATAAAGTGACACAAGTGTTACAGAAGAATATAGCTGTGTTTAAAGTGGCAGAATGAGTCTAAGTGTAAATAACTTAAACCTTCAGAGTCAGCTATAGTTAAGAGAGCAGTGATATCAGTGATTCACTGATAAAGAACTTTCATTTTTATGCATCTTTATTTTCTTCACATGGGGTATACTTAGGTACATATGCAGTCTTTGTAACTGTATACTTATTTTTCTCAGTACACATAGTATGCATTAACTACCGATACATGCTGTGTGCATGTTTTTCTTTTCTGTTAGATGCCTTGTTGGACAATGTTCTAAATCAGAGTTTAATAAAGTCAGGTTTAGATAGAGCTTTATTAATCCCTCGGGTAGGTTCCTCCGGGAAATTCAGTTTCCAGTAGTAGAACACCGACAGAAATTGGCATAGTAGTAAAAAATTAGAATAAAAATTAAAGGGGGGGAAAGAGAATATAAGCTTAAATACAGCATATATAAATAAGCTATGTAGCAGCCAAATGTGTATTGCATAGTGATTGGTTCTTATTTAGTGTTTGTTTTTTCAGTTGTCCCCGCCCTCCTTTGTCCTCCTGTTCTCCCTTCCAACCAGCGAGGAGTTAAACAGTGCGATGGCGTGCAGGACAAAGCAGTTTAGGTCTGCTGGACCAACAGACTTAACCTCTTCAGCCCCAAGGGGGTTTCTGAGCTTCCTGCTCGAAAATGCAATGCCTAAATTAAATTGATTATTTCCCTGCAATTACAAACTCCGTCCTTACAATCTTGGTATCAAAATGAAGCTAACACTTGGGACATTTAATCAGAGGTGTAAATATTAAAGCAGATATTACTGTGTCAAAGTTACTGAGACTGGAACACAGAAAAAGGAAGTGGATTTTATTCTCGCCTAATTTTTTTCTTCTTTTGCGGCTAATTCGGTGAATTTTGGTCCGATCGTGGTCAAACTTTGTGTGTTTACGCAGTGATAGCCCTGGAAGCTAGCCAGCCTATTTATAACCGGTTACATGAAGTCTGAAGACTGTCTGGTTCTCGTTTGCGTGTTTAGCGGACTTCTGCGCATTTACGTAACTGCTCGTTTAATCGCGGCTTGTTTTCGGTGTGTTTGGTGGTTGTAGAAATGGTTTATATGACATTTTAGCTGAGATTCTGAGGTTTCTGTGGATACCACACATGTCTGGCGTTATATTTCTCAACCGGCGTTATAACCGATTAAACGTGATCTCCTCCCTTTTGCCCCCGGTACCGGGGGCGTGGGGCTTAAGAGGTTTTAAACTTGTCTGTTGACTTGTCGCTTTACTAAAGCAACTTAAGTTTATTTGACCTGAAAACTTAAACAGTGCAGCTACGGTGCAGCTATGCTGTACAATGAACATAAGCTTCTAATATTAATACTCATCATTTGTATTTAGCGAGCTAAACTTAATCATTAATCAAATTGAACCTGTTGTCAGTAGATCCAAGAAGATGATTTTAGTTAATGTAATTTAACTATATAACTTGATTAAGTAAATACAACATTTTATTTCTTAGCTGAACCTTTGTTCCGAGTTACTGCAGAAGTGATGTCAGTTTACAGATGCAGGTGTATTTAAAGGTGTTCGCCACTCATTAATATACACCAGGACATTAAAGTTTATTTTTATATACTTTACCCAAAAAACCTGCCGAGCACAGCTGTCCCTAATAAACTAACTAAACTGAAAACTGACACTAAGTGTTTTCAGGTTTTTTTAATTTAATGTTCATTTCTATAGTAATGATGTGTTCTGCACTTCTACAGGTGACCTGACCTTCAGCTTTGAGCAGCTCAAAGACAAACAAAGAGGACTGACTGATTGTTTTTTGTTTTGATTAAATTGTGGGTGTGAAGAGGTTCCTCCAGGGGGCGCTGTCTTCCTAAACATGAACCCTGTGTGCAGACGCTCCATCCCCTTCAGAGGTGCAGCGCTATGTTAGTCAGCTGAAACAACATGTTGTGACTCCTTCAGTCTCAGCTGACTGCAGGTTCCAACCTTATAAACAGCACATTTGCACGATGACTGACACCAGTGCACTGAAGGAACAACGGGCTGTGAGCTCACTTTATGATCATTAATATGCAAATTGTCTTGGCTATTGATCAGCAACCACTTATCATTGATCGATGGCCATGAGTACCATTCACAGAGAGTTGGGGAATGGCTGCAATCACAGCATTGTAAGATGGTGACAGATGTACCCTTAGGCCCCCTCCTCCATTCAGAGATGGTCTTTCCCTTTTCATGTAAATGTCCTCCTTGACTCCGCGCTCAAACCAGCGTTCCTCCCTGTCCAGGATGTGTACATCCTCATGAGAATAAATAAGTGTGAGTGTGTGTACAGGAAAAGCTGAAGAAGAGAATCTTGTCCAATAAAATAAGAACTGATTCTTCATCACTCCTCCCTGTTGTCTCCAGTTTCTCTCTTTGATGCTTCCTTCTTTAATCGCTCTTCTTCTTTGTTTTTTCTCTTGACTTTTCTTTTTTCTTTTCTTTCTTCACTGGTTTTTCTGCCTTTGTTTTTGTCTTCTTCCTCTTCACTGATGTCTCTGAGGTTTTTCTCCAGTGAGTCGTATTCATCTGTCTGGTATTTACCTAGAGAGAGAGAGAGAGAGAGAGAGATCAAATGTCAGGTATACACATATTATACGTATGTAAATATTTCATTTTGTTGGGTTAGTGTAACAGGGTCATAAATCACATTGTTATAATTACACAAAATATGTTCTAAACCCCCAAACCGTTCCTTTTATACCTGACTTTTAGGACCTCCAAGCCTGTAGTTATGTTCATTATTAGTTAGAGCCCCTCCTCATTCTCTTCTTCTTCTTCTTTGGTGCAACCCTATAAATACAGTGTACCCCTTTTGCCTCTCCACTTTTCTACAATTCCCCTGTGGGAGAGGTTGGTGTAATTTCTTTCCCAACACTGTAAAATGCTCATATAATGCATATTTATCCACCCGGATGTTTCTGATTGCGATTTTAGTTCAATTATTGTCATTATTGTGCCTGTTTTTTTGTTAGGTGTTATAAGTCCTTAGGCAGCATCATTAGAAGACATAGCATAAATTTTCACTGCTATGCAGATGACACGCAGCTCTATCTATCCATGAAGCCAGGTAACACACACCAATTAGTTAAACTGCAGGAATGTCTTAAAGACATAAAGACCTGGATGGCCGCTAACTTTCTGCTTCTTAATTCAGATAAAACTGAGGTTATTGTACTCGGCCCTGAAAATCTTAGAAATATGGTATCTAACCAGATTCTTACTCTGGATGGCATTACCTTGGCCTCCAGTAACACTGTGAGGAACCTTGGAGTCATTTTTGACCAGGACATGTCCTTCAACGCACATATTAAACAAATATGTAAGACTGCTTTCTTCCATTTGCGCAACATCTCTAAAATTAGAAATATCCTGTCTCAGAGTGATGCTGAAAAACTAGTTCATGCATTTATTACTTCCAGGCTGGACTACTGTAATTCTTTATTATCAGGATGTCCTAAAAACTCGCTGAAAAGCCTTCAGCTAATCCAAAATGCTGCAGCAAGAGTCCTGACAGGGACTAGAAAGAGAGAACATATTTCTCCTGTTTTGGCTTCCCTTCATTGGCTTCCTGTTAAATCCAGAATTGAATTCAAAATCCTGCTCCTCACATACAAGGTCTTAAATAATCAGGCCCCATCTTATCTTAATGACCTTGTAGTACCATATCACCCTATTAGAGCACTTCGCTCTTGCACTGCAGGCCTACTTGTTGTTCCTAGAGTATTTAAAAGTAGAATGGGAGGCAGAGCCTTCAGTTTTCAGGCCCCTCTTCTGTGGAACCAACTTCCAGTTTGGATTCGGGAGACAGACACTATCTCTACTTTCAAGATTAGGCTTCAAACTTTCCTTTTTGCTAAAGCATATAGTTAGGGCTGGACCAGGTGACCCTGAATCCTCCCTTAGTTATGCTGCAATAGACGTAGGCTGCCGGGGATTCCCATGATGCATTGAGTTTTTCCCTTCCAGTCACCTTTCTCACTCACTATGTGCTAATAGACCTCTCTGCATCGAATCATATCTGTTATTAATCTCTGTCTCTCTTCCACAGCATGTCTTTATCCTGTTTTTCTTCTTTCACCCCAACCGGTCGCAGCAGATGGCCGCCCCTCCCTGAGCCTGGTTCTGCCGGAGGTTTCTTCCTGTTAAAAGGGAGTTTTTCCTTCCCACTGTCGCCAAAGTGCTTGCTCATAGGGGGTCATATGATTGTTGGGTTTTTCTCTGTATTTATTATTGTGCGATCTACTGTACAATATAAAGCGCCTTGAGGCGACTTTTGTTGTGATTTGGCGCTATATAAATAAAATTGAATTGAATTGAATTGAATTAAGTGTGTAGTATGTGTATATTATAAATGTGATTTAGGCGCCATAAATGCTAGCATGAATATATACTTCTTGCTAGCTTGGAAGTTGTGGTGGGTTGAGCTAACCCACTTCCCCACTGTTTGTATTTGGTCGTAGGAGCTGGAGTGGGCAAGCTATTTACTTGGAGGTCTTTCTTTCTTTTACCTTTTATTGCCAGACACAACGCAGAATCACACCGGTTACATTAGCTCTTAGTTGCACTGCAGTATGTCCTCCGGGCTTGTCACTACTTGTTGTTGGTGTACTGTTGGTGCAGTAGCAGCACCAACAGCCAACATGTTGTTAATTTGACACATTTCCTGTTTTGCTTTTAGTTTCTTTTTTCTTTTGGTGTCTCAGCTTTTCAGCTGCACCGTTTTGCCACTTCTTCCACTCCAAACTTTGTTCTGCACAGTGAAGGTGGGAGAGGGCCCAGTTACATTAGGATACTCTTGGATTCAATTGGAAATCTGGAGCATCTCATAAGGACTGGTACCTTTCGCATTACTATGAGACGCCTCGGGACGTGACAAATCGTCGCTATGTTATGTGTTGGGAATGAGAATGCTCTGTTGGCAATACGCTGTCATGAAAATGAACTAATTGGCTGTTCTCAGTGTGTGTGGGGCCAGTGCACAGCGGCCCTTTAATTGACCCATCAGCCCAAAAGTATATCGGTCCACTGGTCAAAATGCCTGGTTTGCCAGATTACCAGCGAAGCCCTGTGTGTTACTCACATGTGATATCCTGAAAACATCTCTTCTCTTTACTGATGCAGACCCATTTCCCACCAGCGAGGATGAAGGAGCCAGCTCCACACAATACTTGGCAAGCTTTCTGAAGGAAATGAGAATGGCTCCATCCATCCAGCTGAGAGGACACTTCCTGTCTCAGGTCATTACCAGCAGTGACTCCATAGATTGATTTTAAGTAGAAATGCCACTTCCTGGTGCCGAAGGTCAAATGAAGGAAAGTGTTCACTTCCTGTTTCAGATGACACTTCATAGATCAGGTTGGAGCAGAGAAACACTTCCTGGCGTCAGAGGTCATTTCGTATACGTCAGGAGAAGAGGACACTTCCTGAATTCAGGTTTTCACTTAGACTGGCATATATATTGAGCTCTTCTACCCATAGCTAACACTACAAGTCACATTTCATTGCATCTTTTCAGATTTTGAACATGAGAATGTGGACTAACGGAGGTGAGGATTGGACCACCAACTTTCTGATCAGCAGATAACCTGTCTGCCTCCTGAGTCCCGGCTGTGGAGGGTTAATAGGAAGAACCAACAAGTCCTGATATGTCTTCCTTTAAAGAGAGATGATCAGATTTTGAAAATCTGATCCTCAAATATGAAACGATAACTGCATTATGAGCGCATTATTTTACTTTGCAGAGGTGAAATATGAAGTAAAGTCTCAGGAGTGTCATTTCATCTGCTGATCATGTGAAAGAAAAGCTGCTGCAGGCATCAGATGGTCATCCAGTGGAAACCTGTCATTCCCAGGCAGGTTTGGCTTCACATAAGTCTAATCTATGCTTTAATCCCCGTCTGCACTGAAGTTGGTGGGCTGTCGTTAATGACGGTGAGAGCGTTCTTTTCCTAAATGCTGAATTCAGAATTAACACGAAGTCAAGTTTTAATGTGATTACTCTCAACCTAAAAAAACCCCAAGTTAAATCCAAAGAAAATTTGTGCTTAGTGACACAGAGAGAGGCAAAAGGATGTCCACGTGGGCTGAAAATTCTCTTCATGCTCTTCCACAAACTGTAGAGCTAAAACTGAAGCAACACTTTGCTAATTTCTGCCAAACAATAAAACCAAAAAAACCCATTCAGATTAATCTTCAGTAGGAGCCTGCATTTACTCACAAGAACCATAACAAATGTGTTTATTCAGTGTTTGAGCAGCTCTTCTATTGAAATGACTGCAGAAAGACAATAATGTCTTTATAGCAGGGAAGTCCAAATGTGATAGGTTTGAAACATCAAAGAAACAGAAACAGGAAGCAGAAGCTGACGTGAGGCGTGAAGCCTGGTGCAGTGAAACACTGCAGATAAAGATTATTAATCTGAAGCTTTAATGTGGCTTTGTTTCAGATTTTTTAGCTTTAAAAATGCCTCTCCTTAAATATCATGTCGACTTTAAACTGTGCGTGTGTGTGTGCGTGTGTGTGTGTGTGTGTGTGTTGTGTGTGTGTGTGTTTGTGTTTATCCACCAACATTCCAGCCAGGAGACAGGAAGTCAGGAATAGGGTGAGGAGTATGTCATCATCCAGGGGCTGGCACAGCTTTGGCTCAAGCCTGAAGATGAGTGTGAGGAGCTGAAAGAATCAACGGGGAAGCATTGTCAGAATTTTCCAAATTGACTTTATTTAATTTTCTAAAGCAATGCTTCCTCTTTGAAACTTTGTTACTTGGAAGGTGCTTTTCCTTCAGTTCCTTCTAAGGAACTGTGCAATTGTTACACCATGAAAGAATTTAGACAGTTTGTAACTCTAAGTGATGCCGCAGTGTTCGTTTGACTTTGGGACCTGAAGCAGAGTTTGGGGGGCGCCAGGACATACGATCGAGGCGGCAGCCGAGGAGCTAAGGAGGAGTAGAATTTGGCTGGAGGCGCTGCAGCAAAGCAGGGACCTCCACAGCGAAGGAACACCAAGAACTTATAAGTGAGGTAGCAAACAGCTGAACCCAATGGAAACTGAAGTGCACAATGAAAATCAGAGACTGGATGTTCATTACCATAGTTTCTTCAAAGTCATGATGGATCGGAAAGTATGTGGCCGGGTGACTGGATCTCACCCCTCGCCCCTATTTGGAAAGGGTCATACCTCTCAAACCACAGGGACACTGTAGGTCACAAATACATATTTTCAGTTTCTTGTAATCTTGTTCCAAGTTCTTAGAGTTATTGTGGATTGCTATGATTGTGATAAGCCAAAAACAGAACAAAACTTTACAGTAAAAGGGCTGGACCAGGTGACCCTGAATCCTCCCTTAGTTATGCTGCAATAGACGTAGGCTGCCGGGGATTCCCATGATGCATTGAGTTTTTCCTTTCCAGTCACCTTTCTCACTCACTATGTGTTAATAGACCTCTCTGCACTGAATCACACTTGTTATTAATCTCTGTCTCTCTTCCACAGCATGTCTTTATCCTGTCTTCCTTCTCTCACCCCAACCGGTCGCAGCAGATGGCCCCGCCCCTCCCTGAGCCTGGTTCTGCTGGAGGTTTCTTCCTGTTAAAAGGGAGTTTTTCCTTCCCACTGTCGCCAAAGTGCTTGCTCATAGGGGGTCATATGATTGTTGGGTTTTTCTCTGTATGTATTATTGTACGATCTACTGTACAATATAAAGCGCTTTGAGGCGACTGTTGTTGTGATTTGGCGCTGTGTAAATAAAAATGAATTGAATTGAATTGAAAATTGAATAAAAAGGTGAGGAATGTAACGCTGGTGTCAGTGAATGTCAATGGGATGAATAATCAAATAAGAGAAGTAATCTGATACTTAAAGAGAGGAAGTTTAATGCTAATGTAATATACAGGAAACACATCTGTCATAGGAGGAAATCTGGGCTCAGAAAGTCATACTATAGTACACTACCAGTTGAACGTTTGGACACACTTTGTCATTGTCTTTGTTTTTCTTTATTTTCACTACTTTCTACATTATAGATACAAAATGGAGACATATATGAAACAAGATCTATGGAATTATGTAGCAAAGAAAAAATTGATAAATAACTAGTCAAGTCAAGTGGCTTTTATTGTCATTCCAGCCATAGAATAGAATAATCCTTTAATTGTCCCACAAGGGGAAAACAAGAAAAACACATATACAAACAAACAGCACACAGGACACAGAACAGAAACATACACAATTTTCTTACATATTTACATCAAGGACAATAGTTACCAAAAACAGAGTACTGTACAGTTATTAAAATTGTACCTGTACAGTGGTACAGTACAGAGTGAGACAGCGTTCCTCCGAGACCCTGGTGCTACATCTGACAGACAAACATAAACATATGCAAAAAATTGCAAAAAATAAACAAGAAAGGACAACTGTGATAAGGACCCAACACACACAGGATTTCATGCACGTGTACGTCACTTTTATTTGTTTTAGCAACTGTTTTGACGGTTCTCGGCACCAGTCACTCAGGGACAGCTGCTCCATTCCACACCCACTCCTCCGTCTCCACTGTCACTGTATACTCACAGAAACAAGCTCACACCTGCCCTCTCTGCCACACCTCGGGGCTGCTCTGTGAGCTCACTGTACTGCCCCTCCACTGCAGCAGGCCAGAGGCCACACCACCCCTGCCACAACGATACAGACACAAGACAGTGCAATGGAAATGTGCAAAATGGTGAGTATTGTGCAAAAGTAACTTGATGTGTGTGTGTGTGTGTGTGTGTGTGTGTGTGTGTGTGTGTGTGTGTATGCGCAAGTGTGAGATACTACAGAGTGCTTGGTAGTGACGTGTATGAAGTTGTGCGTGTGTGTCAGTCCAGTCACTGAGTGTTCAGGAGTCTGACTGCTTGGGGGAAAAAACTGTTCCTCAGTCTGGCAGTGAGGGCCCAGATGCTCAGTCCCTCTTTCCAGAAGGCAGCAGGGTAAAGTGTGTGTGGGGTGTGTGTGGGGTCGTCCACAATGCTGGTGGCTTTGCAGATGGAGCAGGTGCTGTAAGTGTCTGTGATGGAGGGAAGAGAGGCTCCAATGATCTTCTCAGCTGCTCTCACTATCCGTTGTAGGATATTGTGATCCGATGCGCTGCATTTTCCATACCAGGCAGTGATGCAGCTGCTCAGGACGGTCTTGATAGTCCCTCTGTACAAGGTGGTGAGAATGGATGGAGAGAGATGGGCTTTCCTCAGCTTCCACAGGAAGTAGAGATGCTGCTGGGCCTTCTTAGTTATGGAGCTGGTGTTGAGGGACCAGGAGAGGTTCTCCGCAGGGTAAACACAAAGGAATTTGGTGCTTTTGACGACTTCCACAGAGGATCTATAAGTGTTAAGTGGGCAGTGATCTATCCATGCTCTCCTGAAGTCAACAATCATCTCTTTTGTTTTGTGCACATTCAGAGACAGGTTGTTGACTCTACACCAGTCTTTTAGCTGTTGCACCGCCTCTCTGTATGCTGACTCGTCGTTCTTGCTAAATATGTTTTAGATTTTAGATTTCCCAAAGTAGCCGCCCTTTGCTTCGTTGACAGCACTGCAGACCCTCGGCCTTCTCTCAGTGAGCTTCATGATGTCGTCACCTGAAATGGTTTCACCCCACAGGTGTGCCTGTCAGGGTTCACTGGCTGAATTTCTTGCCTTCTTAATGGGGCTGGGACCATCAGGTGTGTTGTGCAGAATAAACTTGCCTCTAGATTTAAGTGGAATGGCACAAAGCCTGGAATAAAATATTCAGCATTACAACTGGCTACAGAACATGATGAACTGTGACTCCCAACCTCAAAGACTATTACTGTGCAGCACAAATCACGACAGTGATAAAGTAGTGTGATCAGAACTTAGCGCTAAGTGGAAAGATTAAAATAAAAGTACTGGATGTCCCATCCAGACGTTCGTTGGGAATGAGCCAGTAAAGAAAACCTTTGATCCTATAGCGTCCCATAGTCTGGAGCTATGGTTTGGGCTAGTTAAACAAAGTAAGTTGAAGAAAGAGTTTGAACTGTTGAGCTGGATTGCTTATGATGACAGTTTTATACCAAGCACACACAATTAATAATATTAATAACAGCAATTTGTACAATAATGAAAGATGGGCCTTTCCTGGATTTAAAAGATTGATGTAATCTATAGAAAAAAGATTTCTTCCAGTATCTGCAATTTAGAGATTACATTTGAAAAGAAATACAAATTTCACTCACATTTTGTGGCTTGCAATCTCTTGAGCCCCAGTGCTCCCAGTACCGGGTGTATAGGGGATTACATTTATGTATATGAGACTACAAGTCAAGGAAATCTCTGTTCTATATAAATCCCTAATAGAAAACACAACAACATCAACTAAATATATAAAAAATAAATGGGAGAGGAAGATAAAAAACTACTATTTCAACCGAAGAATGGGCAGCTATGTGTGAAAACCAGAACACAACAACCAACTCGAGATGCTCATCAGAATTTGAGTTTTCCAGTTAGAAGTGGGGTGGACAGGCCTCTGGCATCGGAGGTGGGATGGATGCCATCTCTCCTAACTTCCCCATAAAGTTTCCCAATTATCTATGAAGCCCACACCGTTTTTTAGGACACCACAGACAGCCGCCAATTTAAGGTGAACATGTGACTAAACATGTCACTCCTGGTCCGATTGGGATGTCCGTCTGTGTATTGGTCTGCCTGTTCATCATCTGTCTTTTCATCAGCCTGCCTGTCTGTCCACCAACCTGTCTGTGACTCTACCTATCCATCTGTCTTTCAGTCTGAGCAGGCAGTAGGTACTGTTTCCCACAGCTAACTAACATCAGCTGAGATCTCCGTGCATCAATGTGTCTAATAAGAGGGCAACAAGCTGCTTCTTCTACACAGATTTCTTGATGGGTAAATATGGAATTGATCACACCTGAAAATAACACCTGTCATATTTACGAATCTCAGCATTGAAACACTAAAACTAACCCTGAATCACTCCTCCCTGAGCAGTTAAAGTGTTGTCTTTAATGTGGCTGCGTACATTTCTCCTCAGCCTCACCTGTAACATGACAGGTGAACGCACAGCAGGTAAAGTGGACTCAGCCACTTTCCATCACAGTTACAGGATGGCTGCCCTATTTATTGCTTCATATAGACACACACACACACACACACACACACACACACACACACACACACACACGTCCTCCTGCTGCTCTCAGCTTCTCCCGACTGTGGCAACAGCACAATTCCCAGAAACTACCCTTCATGCCAAAGACAAACTACAGATTCCTGTCAGCAGTGTGTCTGTGTGAGCACATCATGTTTTAAACATGTGTTGGCTTGTCTTTACATTTTGTATGAACTGAGTGCAGCAAGACAATATTGGGATGAATATGACACACACACACATGCTGAGGGTGTGTGTGCGTGTATCCTGTTCATATGTGGCTATACCTCATGCAGGTGAAATAAATAGTGTTGATCAAAACGAACTTCTTTCAGCTTAAGGCAGTTTGGAGACTTTTACAGAATCGTGCTTTTTTTTCCTGACTTCTGTAATCCCAGGAATAAACATGCCTTCCAGCTGAGTTCAGCCACTGGAGCTGATCACACGCACTCAGTATGATACTTGAGATCCGACCAGATGGGCTGCAATGTGTTTCAGAAATGACCCCGAAAATCTTGTAGGTGTATTTTTGACTGAAGCCATGCAGGGCTGAGCAGGGCGTCAGACAGCGACCTACGCAGTCCTCTGCACACCATCTACATGTTGTAGCTACATACTGTCACCAGGGGGCAGTGTTTGTAATAAAGTGGACTTTGATTGTGCTGTTGTTTCGCTTTAGCTCCACCCATGCTAATGGCGGTCAGAATATATACTGCTCAAAAGAATTGAAGGAACATTTTTAAAAGTTTTGAATGATTGATCTGGTTAGTTCAGTAGCAAAAGGGCATTTCTTAATCAGTTTCAGATACTTTGGTATTAAGGACATTAAGAACAGGTGCACCAGAGAGGCAACAATTAGACAACCCCCAAAACTGTAATCGTTTTGCAGGTGGAGGCCACTGATTTTTTTTCCTTCTCATATTTTCTGTTTTTTCACTAGTTTTCTGTTTGACTAGGGTCAGTGTGACTGCTTGTAGCATGAGGCCATACCTGGGCTTTACAGAGGTCACACAGGTAGTCCAAATCCTCCTGAAGGACACATCAATACGTGGAACTGCGAGAAGGTTGCTGGACAGGGCCGTAAAAAGCTGTGCTGTGGATGAGCACAGTCCCCTTCAGATGCTGCTTTCCATTTCAGCAGCACATTCCAAGTAAACAAGTGACATTTGTAACAAAAATATTGGCTGTATGCGATGCCAGGTCCATCTATGTACAGGTGTATGCTGCTAAACCTGCTGGTGCACAGTCAGAAAGACAAAATCGGGAGATGTGAGTTGTCCTTAACCTTAACCACCTGTGGCAGCTTCTTTCCATCATATGCCGTTGTCCTGCAGAGGCTAAAAAGAAAGCTGTGCATGGTGGGAACAGTGCGAAGATGAGCATCTCCCTGCACTGGTGTCAAAAACAGACAGGGCTTGGTTCTCATTAAAGTTTGCTTTCTCTGGTGTCCACAGAAAAGAGAAGAATTTCAGGTGATGAGTTGGAATAAAGCTGACTAAAACGCTGAAACACAGGGTTAGGTGATGATTTACAATTTAGGCTTCATAAACAGCCAAACCAGACGTGGTCAGTTTTGACCCTGGGAGGACAAACGGTGTGATTATTTCCTGCTGTTGAGAAAATTATTGTGGTTTAGAAACAGCAACCTAACTCAGCTTTGACATATACGCAAACAACTGCCTCTAATCATTAACTATAATCAGAATAATCAGCTGCAGCACTATCGGAAAGACCACTCGATGACAATGCTTCAGAATATCACAAACATTTCCTTAGTTAAGCACTATCAAAGTAATGTGTGTAATTTACATTTCTTTGATGTTATTATCTACCATCAAACCCTCACCTGGATCAAAAGTTGTGTATGTAGTAAAAATACCACACACAAACATGAAACTTTAACGCGTGAAACAAACAACAACAAACCAAAGATGATCCAGTGTTGTCAGTGTTGGGGAGTAACGGAATACATGTACCGCCGTTACGTATTTAGAATACAAAATATGAGTAACTGTATTCCGTTACAGTTACCATTTAAAAAGGTGGTATTCAGAATACAGTTACTTTGTTGAAATAAATGGATTACACGGCGGTACTTTCTTGTTTCATATTGTCGCAAGTCAGGACTCTTTGGGTTTGTTTGACAGCTACGTTCTGTTGTTCCAGGCGGCAGCGTTACGGTTGCCATGGTTACAGGGCAACGCGCTCTCTCTCCCCTTTTTGTTGTTGTTGTTGTTGCGCTAAGCTAATAGGCAGAATGCTACAGGCATGGCCCTAAAGAGTGTAGCCTCATGGGCAGTGTAGTCCGTGCTGCAGGGAGAATGGACTGCCATACCCGTTATGTGTCTGTGAGCGAGGGGGGGAGAAAAAGGAAAAGTACGAGTTGTCAGCGAGCAGAAACAGGAGCTGGAAGCATGTAAATATAATAATAACCACTGCAGCCAAGAAGAGTGCCTGACGAGCCCAGTTGTAAGTAAGCTGTTAAGACTCGACTGTACACTGTGTTCGTGTTTTCCTCAGAAACAATAAGTTCCGTTGGAGCAGCCCTTCAACGCCTCTCTCTGTCTCTCGCTAGCAAAGTTGACCCAGACAACAAAGTAAAGCTAGTTTTAGGCTACGAGTCCGACACGGAACCCGACGTATTAGCCAGAGGTCCCTTTACTATGGTTCGGAGCCGCAGACCTTCAGTAATAGTAATAAATCACATTCATGTAGTTGTAAACAGCACGATAATATATTAAGTAATCCAAAGTATTCAGAATACGTTACTCTCATTGAGTAACGTAACAGAATACGTTACAAAATACATTTTGGGGCATGTATTCTGTAATCTGTAGTGGAATACATTTTAAAAGTAACCGTCCCAACACTGAGTGTTGTGCATGTTGATGCATGTCAGATCTGAACAACTGGTTTCGTTCTTAAGAAAGAATTTTTCTCACATGTTGTTTTACACACAGCAGTTAGTGAGCTTGTAGAATTTCACAGTTAAACTCACATTTTAACCCAACATGCATTGTCTGTATATGGATACATGCCACACACACACACACACACACACACACACACACAGATCCCCTCCCTCTGTCTTTAACATTTTCTGAATAGTTGCTACGACCACAGAATACTTTCCCAACTTCTGTGGCTGACTGAACTGGAGTCGCTGAGTTTGTTCAGCACTCCTCCTCTTTCTCATCATTTCTTCTTCTCTCTCCATCTGTCCTGCTGTGTACACATTTCTGGTTCTTCAGCTGTCCTCAGCTGACGTGTCTGTTTTCCCTTTAATTACTCCTAAAAATCATTTTTTTCACTTCAACTTTTCTTCCTTTCAGGAATATGCTTATACTTCCAGATATCAGATTTCCATTCAGTTAGTGTAAAGTATTGCATGGTAAACTTAAGGATTTAGTTGAATAATTCTTCTGATGGTTAAAAAAAAAAGGTCAAATTACTTTCAGGTTTGTATTGGACGCAGTTAAGGGTGGAGGCCCTGGTGGTCCAATCCCCAGCTGTTCAAACTAACTCTTGGTACATCACCTCTCTGCAGGGGAACAAGCCTGAGCTACTTCATGAGGTTCAGACATACTGGCTAGAAATAGTTAGACTGGCCTGAAACCATGGCTTGAGCTCTGGAACCAGTCCAAGGGAGGTGACTTCAGTGAGAGGTGGAAGGCAGAGATGGGTATATCCCACAGGTTCACTTCCATTGTAGATGAGAAGGTTACTGCCCTGTGCTTTGGGTTGTTGTAAAGATCCTGCCTGTTGTTTGCATTTATAGTACATCTGGAAAATATTCACAAGGCATCCCTTGCCTTACATTTACTTTTCACTTAACAAGTCTAAGCAAAATGTCCATTAAAGACAAAGTGAAACATGTCTGAAGTTGCAAATTTATTAAAACTAAAACCCCAAAATATAACATGTACATAACTATTCCCAGACTTTGCTGAATATGTTTTTGAAGCAACTGTGGCAGCCTCAAGTCGTTGTGAGTGTGATGCTACAAGCTTAGCACAGCTATCTTTGGGCACTTCTCTCATTCTTCTTTGCAGAGCCTCTCAAGCTCCATCAGGTTGGATGGAGTCACCAGGTGGGGACTCTATTGTCCCACCCTACTGTGCTACTGGCAGACTTACACACTCACATGAGCAATGACAGAATCCAAGGGGTGTTCTGTTATTGGACCTGCCAACCACAGAAGTCCAATAATGTGTTTGGTCCAATAATTTGTTTTGAACAAACCACATTTGCGGAAGCAGAGTCTGTGGACAAGGGTGGTGATTCACCCATATGGGCAGAACTTTGCGCCATCAGAAACTGAATCTGAATAAGTTAAATTCAAATTTGAATTGCTTGGATTGAATCTGAATTGTAACTTGAATAAATGCTTTTTTAAAACTGAATTTGAAATAGCCTAATTTGAAATTCAATTTATTGGTTTGAAAATGATCATCACTAAATTGAAATTGAATTTTATATTTTGAAAATGAATTCATTTGCTTTGAAACTGTATTTTATTCTTTAAAAATGTAGCTCTCAAATAATTTCAGTTTCACTTCTCACCATTCAGTTTCAGTCCTACAATTCAGTTTCTTGGGACTTGTAGTCACAAATGAAAGCTAAAGAATACAAGTGTGTTTTCAAGTGGGTTTTAAAAATGTCAAGTGTTGGTGACAACCTAATGTTAAGGGGCAGACTGTTCCAGAGCCAGGGGGCAGCAACCGCAAAAGCTCAGTCACCTCTGTTCTTGCACAGTTTCAGTACTGTGTAGCACTTTAAAGCCAGACTGAAACAATTCTAAGATGGCATTAGTCTCCAGAAAGGCCTGAAGCTACTTTTTCTAAAATTTTAGAGAGAAAAGAAAGTTTAGAGATCGGTCTAAAATTTGAGATAACAGTTGAGTCAAGGTTAGTTTTTTTAAGAAGTGGGTGGAATATAGCACGTTTAAAATCAAGTGGAACGGCTCCAGTTAAAACAGAGGTGTTGATAATAGTTAAAACATGAGGGCCAATAGTATCAAAGACTTCTTTGAAAAGACGAGAGGGGATAGTGTCAAGATGACACATAGAGGGCTTAAGACAGGAAACTACTTCGGCCAGAGAATTCAGAGAAATTGACTCAAAGTGATCAAACACAACTGAGGAAAACAGGGGAACAGAGGGATCATAGGGCGGAGGAGGGATATGAGACCTAATAGTATCCACCTTATCAACAAAAAACCATAAGAAGTCTTCACAGGTACCGGGGGACCCTAGTAAGTGGATGGAGGGTTGATAACAGAGTGGATAGTATTGAATAAGACACGAGGGCTGTAGCTGTGCTTGGTGATAATATCCGATAGGTAGTTAGTTAATGCTTTACGTACAGCTTCTTGATAAAGAGACAGAGCATCTCTTAAGCTAGCGAAGGAAATCTGAAGTTTGTCTTTTTTCCATTTTCTTTCAGCCTTTCTGCAGGTCCTTCTAATGGCCCGGGTGTCACTGTTTAGCCAGGGATCAGCTTTAGGTCTGGAACGTTTAGTTTTTCTAAAAGGAGCGACCATATCTAAGACGTTTGTACAAGTGACCTTAAATATGGTGAGCAAATAATCAACATTTGGCTTAAGGGAGCAATTGTCCATGACAGGGAGCCCGGAGTTCTGGTAGACAGCAGTAACCGGTGTAATGGTGCGGTACTGGTGGGCAGGAAGAGGAGGCTTAACTAAGGAGAGTGGAATAGAAATTTTGAATAAAACAGGCATATGATCCGAAAAATTAAGATTACAAATTTGAATATCCTGTAGCTGCAGACCGCAGGATAAAACTAGGTCTAAGGTGTGTCCGCGCTGATGGGTGGGACTCTTAACTGATTGGGTAAAATTAAAGGAATCAATAAGATCTAAAAGTCTTTCACAAGTGGTTTTTGGTGACAGCAAACATGAAAATTAAAATCACCAGGGATTAAAACGCTATCAAATTTTTGCTAAAATCCCTGATAGAAAGACAGAGAAGTCCTGAATAAAAATCCTTATTAAACTTCAGAGGACGATAAATCAGTGCACACAGCACAGGCGAATGCTGGTCCAGCAGAAATAATTGTAGTTCAAAACTATCATAAAAATCAGCAGTGAGCTGTTGACATTTAAAACAGTTCTTAAAAATGGTTGCAAGGCCTCAGCATCTTTAGCTGCAAACATGGTAAAATTAATGTTGGGAACTACTGATGAATCATCAGACAAGAAATTTTGACTTTAAGGCCATATTTCAGCTCTCCTTAACGAACCCTTGGTCGGTATTTCTGTGTCATCGGTTATCTAAAGCTTTATGAAGACTGTCTGAGCAGGACATTTTCATATGTTCTGTAGTGAAATGTCTCAATGCATGCTCAACCATACAGGTAAGGAAATCCCAAAAAGGTTGATTCTGTTCATCTGTGGTGTTTATAAGGTTTCCAATCTTATAAACAGTAAATTTGCATAATGACAGAAACTAGCACCCCTGAATGAATAATGGGCTGGGAGATCTGTTTATGATCATTAATATGCAAATTGTCATGACCACTGATCAATGTCCATGAGTACCATTCACAGAGAGTTGGGGAATGGCTGCAATCACAGAATTGTAAGATGGTGACAGATGTACCCTTAGGCCCTCCTTGACTTCGCGCTCAAACAAGTGTTCCTCCCTGTCCAGGATGTGTACATCCTCATCATTGAAAGTGTGAATAGACTGCAGAGTCCTGGCCCGATGAAGTCACTTGGATGAGTGACGAAAACATCCAGATGAACAGAACCAACTTTTTGGGATCCGTAGTCAAATGTATGTGATTGATGTGATCCTGTGCATCACTGGCTGCCCTTCATGTCCACAGTTTGCTTCAGTCTCCACTGTTTTTCTTAAAAGAGATTTCATATATAAGAAATCTGTTTCTGTCTTTAAAACGTAAAACTTTTTTTGTGTGTATTTTTTTTACTGCCACACTGTAACTGCTAATACACTCAGACGTACATGTCAAGTTCAGTCTTACGAGTTAGATGTTCTGAGTTAACACCAGAAAATCAGATAGCAGTGTCAAAACCATGCCAGCAATAGCACCTATAATTATACATGCCCTTAGCCTGTTGGCCTTTTCTGCCACGCTTTAATCACAGATCGTCTGTGCCGATTTAAATTAGGTTGTTTTTTTGCCTCAGAAATTACTAGAATGAACATCATCATTATCCCATTTCACCTCTAAATCACTTTCTCTCCCCCCGACCGCACTCAAAACAGCTGCAGCCTCTGGAAAGTGGTAAAATGGTACTTAGGTTTTAAATTAGTGGCTTTACTGAAGGAATGAGTTTGTGTTATTCTAACAAACGGCCAGGCCAGCACTTTCAGAGGGTCGACGATGTGGAGATTATCTTTTATTTTACAGTAAGTATATGAGAAACAAATGTAGTTCTGTGCATTGACTTAACATTAAATTGCGAGCACCAGCTAGTGTTTCAGTTTCACTTGTTAAAGACAGATAAAGAAAGACAATGTTTTTGCAGAATGATTTTAAATGCTGGAGCTGTTTCATCCCTGTTAACAATTTATTTTAATTTCTTCCAGCTGAGCAGATCCGTGGGTTCAGCTTTGCAACAAGATGAAGATGGCAAGAATTAGAATGTAGAACAAGATCAGTTTTGTAAAAGATTCTGTGAATTATTTTTTTTAAACCATCTTTTCCCACTTCTTGTCTAAATCATTTTCTCTTTAAAAACAGCCACAGCAGAAAATGCTGGACTTTGACTTTTAATTGGAGGTTTGCATGTTTTCACGGCGCTCAGTGCCGTGCAGATCTGTCCATAAATGTGGACTTTGTATTTGGGTGAAGACAGCAACAATGTGTTTGTTGAATAATGACGACAGAAAAGCAACAGGAGACATACCCCAAATAAATCAAATGTGTAGCGTTATCCCCTGTAAAGAGGAGTTGAAAGTAGCTTCTTTCTGTTTGTTTCCTAAAGCAAAGCTTGAACATTTGTTTTCATGGAACCATGTTTGAGAGATGCAAAGCTCAATCATAACTGGACTTTTCTAACACTTCTCCAACACTCTGTCACTGGTTTGTGGTTGCCCCTTTTCTAATGATGTTTTCATCAAGCTTGGGCTTCACTGACCATAATGAGGTTAAGTCTTTATACCTGCCCATAGCTGTCTAATCCAGTATGTCAACTCTGAAAACAAAGCCTCTGTCTGCTGGTTGTGCCCTATGCAATAGTGATGTGTCGGTCGCGAACGAAACAGCTCTTAGAGCCGACTCCTTGAAGTGAACGACGCGAGCCGGCTCCTTGGTGGGAGCTGTGGGTTTTTTCTTCTTTCTCTCACCCTCTCTCTCGCACTTTTTTCCGCTTCACTCCGCACGCGAGCCTTGTGCTTGCGCTGAGCAGAGGGGGGAGGGGCGGTAGTTACACTGGCAGTAGCACAGGAACAGAGTGGGAGGGAGAGAGAGAGAAAGAGAGCCAGGGACAACAACGTCACATTAGAAAGGTATAGTAATCATCCACAACTATTTTCAGTTGCGGATGATAAAGGATTCAGAAAGTTACTTCATGCAGGCCTATATGACAGAGAATGTGCATCTTCTCTTTGTTTTCATATTTAGGGCCCGAGCACTGAGAGTGCGAAGGCCCTATTGTATCTGATCCGTTTATTATTATTATTATTATTATTGTTAGGGCCCGAGCACAAAAGTGCGAAGGCCCTATTGTATCTGCTCGGTTTGTTATTATTAGGGCCCGAGCACTGAGAGTGCGAAGGCCCTATTGTATCTGCTCCGTTTCTTATTATTATTAGGGCCCGAGCACTAAAAGTGCGAAGGCCCTATTGTATCTGCTCTGTTTATTATTATTATTATTAGGGCCCGAGCACTGAGAGTGCGAAGGCCCTATTGTATCTGCTCCGTTTATTAGGGCCCGAGCACCGAGAGTGCGAAGGCCCTATTGTATCTGCTCTGTTTATTATTATTATTAGGGCCCGAGCACTGAGAGTGCGAAGGCCCTATTGTATCTGCTCCGTTTATTAGGGCCCGAGCACCGAGAGTGCGAAGGCCCTATTGTATCTGCTCCGTTTCTTATTATTAGGGCCCGAGCACCGAGAGTGCGAAGGCCCTATTGTATCTGCTCTGTTTATTATTATTATTATTATTATTATTATTATTATTATTATTATTTTTCATTGAAATGAATTGCCTTTTTGGGGGCTTTAACATGCGCAAAAACTCATGAAATTTTGCACACATGCCAGGTCTGGTGAAAAATTTATTATTTTAATGGTTTTACATATGAGCACTGGGAAATGGCTCTGTAGCGCCACCTATGCGTTGTTAAATGCAGCCCTACGACCACATCGTTTGAGCTACATGTCTGAAATTTGGCACACATGTGTATCATGCCGAGACAAACAAAAAAGTCTGTGGTCCCATTGACGCAAACCCAACAGGAAGTCCGCCATTTGCAAGTGAAGGTGACATTTTGGCTCTAATTTTGCCATTTCCATGCCTCGAACTTTTGCGAACTCCTCATTGGAATTTCATCGTACAAGCTTCATATTTGGTCAGTGTCAACTACACACCTGGGCCATGTTAAATTGCGGAGCTTTTGAGTTTTCGGGTTACTGTGAGGCCGTGGCGCCACGGCGAATTTCGATGACTCGCCATGAAAATCTTATTGCCTCTCGTTCTGTCATACATTGTCCGACCTTGACCAAAGTGGACACATATGATAAGGCTCCACCCCTGAACATATTTCAACTGCCATATTTGACACCAGGGACAGCGCCACCTAGTGGGAACAGGAAATGTCATGTTTTACACTTTGGGGTACAGTATTGTAATGGGTGACATCTGCAGCCTCAAATTTCTCCAGGAAAGCCTTAAGGAGTTGGTCTTGGGTTACAGAGAAAACTGTGAGTTTTCGCTGAAGGGTGTGACCCCAGCAGCATGGCGAACATTGAGGTCTCGCCATGAAGAAACAAATTAGTGTAACTCAATGAAATCCAATCTGATCAGTACCAGATTTTACAGGGATGATGTCAGACCCGCCCTGAACAGATTGATATGCCCATTGTCAGGAATACGTAGAGCGCCACCTAGTGGCACCAGGAAATGTCATGTCTTTCATTTTGTTGTACTGATTTTCACAGGTTCATCGTGGCCACCTCAAAAGCGGTGAATATCACCATCAGTCCCTCTTGATGCTTCAGTGAGAAAATTGTGACTTTAAACTGAACGGCGCACCCTGGTGGCAACGCGGTTCACCATGAAAGACGAAGTGGCTTTTGAGGGGCTTGGAAATTTTAAAAAGTCTTGGAATTTGGCCTAAACCTCCAATGTGATGAGGGCTTTGTTGTTATCTGATCATTTTCCTTGAATAGTGCAAAATGGCTCCACAGCGCCCCCTACAAAATTTCAAAACATCAGCCCCTGCTCTGTGTTTTATTTATAAGTCTGAAACCTGGTAAGCTTATGGAGGATATCAAGATGTACAAAAAAGTCTCTTGGAGCAATATCCCAAATCCAACAGGAAGTCAGCCATTTTAAAATTAAGGTGTAATTTTAGCCACTTTTTCACCTCTTTTCAGGCCTCATACTTTGACGAACTCCTCCAAGGGATTTCATCAGATTAACCCGATCTCCTGTGTGTGGAATCTAAAGACCTTTGCGATGTTAAATTGCGAAGCTTTTTACGTTCAGGGAAACGGGGTGGCCATGGCGGCACGTGGAGTTTCAATCCCTCGCCAAAAAGCAGTAATCTGCTGTCACTCAAAAACACAATGTCCAATCTCTCCCAAAGTTCGCAGGCGTGATGAGACTCAAGGTCGGAAATGTTTGTTATCCCATTTGTCAGTAATGGTTAGAGCGCCACCTAGTGGGATGACTATAATAATGATTGAATGAGATGAATCGTTAGCTGGTGGTTCTAGGCATGAATTCCATCAATGTGACATCAGATCGGACGTGCTGGTTGTAAGTGTTGGGCGTGGCCCGACGTGCCGGGGTGCGAGGGCCCTCATAACACTGCTTGCAGCTTTAATTAGGGCCGGAGCACAAAAGTGCGAAGGCCCTATTGTATCTGCTCTGTTTCTTATTATTATTATTATTATTATTAGGGCCCGAGCACAAAAGTGTGAAGGCCCTATTGTATCTGCTCTGTTTCTTATCATTATTATTATTATTATTATTATTATTATTATTATTATTTCGGCAAATGAATCGGCCTTTTGAGGGCCTAAACATGCTCGAAAACTCATGAAATTTTGCACACGCGTCAGGTCTGGTGAAAATTTACGTATTTTAATGTCCGTAGACATGTCCAGGGAAAATTGGCTCAGTAGCGCCACCTAGAAAAATGAGAAACGTGAGCCCCCGAGATGGGTATGACCTACATGTATAAAACACGGAACACATATCTAACGTTCGGAGACGCACAAAAAAGTCTATTATGGCCATGTCCTAAACCCAACAGGAAGTCTGCCATTTGGAGGTGAAGGTGACATTTTGGCTCTAATTTTGCCATTTCCATGCCTCGAACTTTTGCGAACTCCTCATTGGAATTTCATCGTACAAGCTTCATATTTGGTCAGTGTCAACTACACACCTGGGCCATGTTAAATTGCGGAGCTTTTGAGTTTTCGGGTTACTGTGAGGCCGTGGCGCCACGGCGAATTTCGATGACTCGCCATGAAAATCTTATTGCCTCTCGTTCTGTCATACATTGTCCGACCTTGACCAAAGTGGACACATATGATAAGGCTCCACCCCTGAACATATTTCAACTGCCATATTTGACACCAGGGACAGCGCCACCTAGTGGGAACAGGAAATGTCATGTTTTACACTTTGGGGTACAGTATTGTAATGGGTGACATCTGCAGCCTCAAATTTCTCCAGGAAAGCCTTAAGGAGTTGGTCTTGGGTTACAGAGAAAACTGTGAGTTTTCGCTGAAGGGTGTGACCCCAGCAGCATGGCGAACATTGAGGTCTCGCCATGAAGAAACAAATTAGTGTAACTCAATGAAATCCAATGTGATCAGTACCAGATTTTACAGGGATGATGTCAGACCCGCCCTGAACAGATTGATATGCCCATTGTCAGGAATACGTAGAGCGCCACCTAGTGGCACCAGGAAATGTCATGTCTTTCATTTTGTTGTACTGATTTCACAGGTTCATCGTGGCCACCTCAAAAGCGGTGAATATCACCATCAGTCCCTCTTGATGCTTCAGTGAGAAAATTGTGACTATAAACTGAATGGCGCACCCTGGTGGCAACGCAGTTCACCATGAAAGATGAAGTGGCTTTTGAGGGGCTTGAAAAGTTTAAAAAGTCTTGAATTTGGCGCACACCTCTAATGTGATGAGGGATTTCTTTTATATGTTCATTTCCTTGAAGAGCGCAAACTGGCTCCACAGCGCCCCCTACAAAATTTCAAAACAACAGCCCTGCTCTGTGTTTTATGTATGAGTTTGAAACCTGGCAAGCTTATTGGAGATATCAAGATGTACAAAAAGTCTCTTGGAGCAATATCCAAATCCAACAGGAAATCAGCCATTTTAAAATTAATGTGTAATTTGTCGACATTTCCCCTCTTTTCAGGCGTCATACTTTGACGAACTCCTCCAAGGGATTTCATTAGATTTACGCGATCTCCTGTGTGTGGAATCTAAAGACCTTTGTGATGTTAATTGCGAAGCTTTTTACGTTCAAGGAAACGGGGTGGTCATGGTGGCACGTGGAGTTTCAATCCCTCGCCAAAAAGCAGTAACCTGCTGTCGCTCAAAAACACAATGTCCAATCTATCCCAAAGGTCGCAGGCGTGATGAGACTCGAGCTCGGAATGTTTGTTATGCATTTGTCAGTAATGGTTAGAGCGCCACCTAGTGGGACGACTATAATAATGGTTGAATGAGATGAAATTTTAGCTGGTGGTTAAATGCATGAATTCCATCAATGTGACATCAGATCGGAAGCGCTGGTTTTAGGTGTTGGGCTTGGCTCGACGCGCCGGGGGTGCGAGGGCCCTCATATCGCTGCTTGCAGCTTTAATTAGGGCCCGAGCACTGACTGTGCGAAGGCCCTATTGTATCTGCTCTGTTTCTTATTATTATTATTATTATTATTATTATTATTCAGGCAAAACAAGGGCCGTTTTGAGGGCTTTAACATGCTCAAAAACTCTTGAAATTTTGCACACATGCCAGGTCTGGTGAAAAATTTTGTATTTTATTGGTTTTACATATGAGCATGGGAATGGCTCTAGAGCGCCACTATGCTTGTTAAATGCAGCCTACGAAACATCGTTTGAGCTACATGTCTGAAATCTGGCACACATGTGTATCATGCCAAGACGAATAAAAAAGTCTGTGGGCCCATTGACGCAAACCCAACAGGAAGTCCGCCATTTGGAAGTGAAGGTGACATTTTGGCTCTAATTTTGCCATTTCCATGCCTCGAACTTTTGCGAACTCCTCATTGGAATTTCATCGTGCAAGCTTCATATTTGGTCAGTGTCAACTACACACCTGGGCCATGTTAAATTGCGGAGCTTTTGAGTTTTCGGGATACGGTGAGGCCGTGGCGCCACGGCGAATTTCGATGACTCGCCATGAAAATCTTATTGCCTCTCATTCTGTCATACATGGTCCGACCTTGACCAAGTAGACACATATGATAAGGCTCCACCCTGAACATATTTCAACTGCCATATTTGACATCAGGTCAGCGCACCTAGTGGGAACAGGAATGTCATGTTTTACACTTTGGGGTACAGTATTGTAATGGGTGACATCTGCAGCCTCAAATTTCTCCAGGAAAGCCTTAAGGAGTTGGTCTTGGGTTACAGAGAAACTGTGAGTTTTCGCTGAAGGGTGTGACCCAGCAGCATGGGAACATTGAGGTCTCGCATGAAGAAACAAATTAGTGTACTCAATGAAATCCATCTGATCAGTACCAGATTTTACAGGGATGATGTCAGACCCGCCCTGAACAGATTGATATGCCCATTGTCAGGAATACGTAGAGCGCCACCTAGTGGCACCAGGAAATGTCATGTCTTTCATTTTGTTGTACTGATTTTCACAGGTTCATCGTGGCCACCTCAAAAGCGGTGAATATCACCATCAGTCCCTCTTGATGCTTCAGTGAGAAAATTGTGACTATAAACTGAACGGCGCACCCTGGTGGCAACGCAGTTCACCATGAAAGATGAAGTGGCTTTTGAGGGGCTTGAAAAGTTTAAAAAGTCTTGAAATTTGGCGCACACCTCTAATGTGATGAGGGATTTCTTTTTAATATGTTCATTTTCCTTGAAGCGCAAAATGGCTCCACAGCGCCCCCTACAAAATTTCAAAACAACAGCCCCTGCTCTGTGTTTTATGTATGAGTTTGAAACCTGGCAAGCTTATTGGAGATATCAAGATGTACAAAAAAGTCTCTTGGAGCAATATCCCAAATCCAACAGGAAGTCAGCCATTTTAAATTAATGTGTAAATTTGGCGACATTTTCCCCTCTTTTCAGGCCTCATACTTTGACGAACTCCTCCAAGGGATTTCATTAGATTTACGCGATCTCCTGTGTGTGGAATCTAAAGACCTTTGTGATGTTAAATTGCGAAGCTTTTTACGTTCAGGGAAACGGGGTGGTCATGGCGGCACGTGGAGTTTCAATCACTCGCCAAAAAGCAGTAACCTGCTGTCGCTCAAAAACACAATGTCCAATCTCTCCCAAAGGTCGCAGGCGTGATGAGACTCGAGCTCGGAAATGTTTGTTATGCCATTTGTCAGTAATGGTTAGAGCGCCACCTAGTGGGACGACTATAATAATGGTTGAATGAGATGAAATTTTAGCTGGTGGTTAAATGCATGAATTCCATCAATGTGACATCAGATCGGAAGCGCTGGTTTTAGGTGTTGGGCTTGGCTCGACGCCGGGGTGCGAGGGCCCTCATATCGCTGCTTGCAGCTTTAATTATTATTATTATTATTATTCAGGCAAAAAGGGCCTTTTTGAGGGCTTTAACATGCTCGAAAACTCATGGAAATTTTGCACACATGCCAGGTCTGGTGAAAATTTTGTATTTTAATGGTTTACATATGAGCACTGAGAAATGGCTCTGTAGCGCCACCTATGCCTTGTTAAATGCAGCCCTACGAACACATCGTTTTAGCTACATGTATGAAATCTGGCACACATGTGTATCATGCCAAGACGAACAAAAAAGTCTGGGCCATTGACGCAAACCCAA